>NC_141037.1:54606250-54822500 GCF_052040795.2 Danio rerio | reverse complement strand
CTAACAACATGCTAATTCATGCTAGAATCATGCTAAACTTTAAACTACTTTAAACTTAAAACTGCTTTAAGACTTTAAACTACTTTAAACTGCTTTAAAACTTTAAACTGCTTTAAAACTTTAAGCTACTTTAAACTTAAAATTGCTTTTTAAAACTTAAAGATTAAAGCTTTCTCAAGCCAGCCTAAAGTTTGTCTCGACGAACTTTAATAATCTAGTTCTTCTTCTTCTTCTGAGACTAAAATTCAAAATCTATCTCCTCCTAGAGCTTTCGAGCTATGACCACCAAACTCACATCAGACCTCCAAACTATTCTGACTCGGTATGCCATATCTTTTCCGACTGATCCGACTTTCGATTTTCCGAAAAACGTCCCGGGACCGTCGGAAAAATCCCATAGACTTAACATTGGACCAAACTTTGTGACCTCATAACTCTGCATCAGACTGTCATACAGACTTCTAACTGGGCTCATTTAACTCAGACTACCTAACTGCCAATAACTGATGAGGTTTTAACTTTCTGGCCACGCCCTAGCAACCACTTTTGGACCCTAGAAACTGTCCCATAGACTTCCATTCAAAAGACTCTCATTGACTTAACATGGGATCAAACTTTGTGAGCTCATAACTCTGCATTAGACTGTCTTACAGACTAATAGCTAAGCTCATTTAACTCAGACTACCAAACTGCCAATAACTGATGAGCTTTAAACTTTCTAGCCACACCCTAACTACCAGATACTGCACCCTAGCAACAACTGCCCCATAGACTTTTATTGCAAAAGACTGTCATTGACTTAACAATAGATCTAACTTTGTGACCTCAAAGCTATCTATCCTTTATCTATCTTTATCTATCTATCTATCTATCTATCTATCTATCTATCTATCTATCTATCTATCTATCTATCTATCTATCTATCTATCTATCTATCTATCTATCTATCTATCTATCTATCTATCTATCTATATATCTATCTATCTATAAACTGTTTTTATCTATCTATCTGTCTGTCCGTCCGTCCGTCCGTCCGTCCGTCCGTCCGTCCGTCCGTCCGTCCATCCATCCATCCATCCATCCATCTATTTATCAACTGCTTTAATCTATCTATCATCTATCTATCTATCTATCTATCTATCTATCTATCTATCTATCTATCTATCTATCTATCTATCTATCTATCTATCTATCTATCTATCTATCTATCTATCTATCTATCTATATATCTATCTATCTATAAACTGTTTTTATCTATCTATCTGTCTGTCCGTCCGTCCGTCCGTCCGTCCGTCCGTCCGTCCGTCCGTCCGTCCATCCATCCATCCATCCATCCATCTATTTATCAACTGCTTTAATCTATCTATCATCTATCTATCTATCTATCTATCTATCTATCTATCTATCTATCTATCTATCTATCTATCTATCTATCTATCTATCGATCTATCTATCTATCTATCTATCTATCTATATATCTATCTATCTATAAACTGTTTTTATCTATCTATCTATCTATCTATCTATCTATCTATCTATCTATCTATCTATCTATCTATCTATCTATCTATCTATCTATCTATCTATCTATCTATCTATAAACTGTTTTTATCTATCTATCTATCTATCTATCTATCTATCTATCTATCTATCTATCTATCTATCTATCTATCTATCTATCTATCTATCTATCTATCTATCTATCTATCTATCTATCTATCTATAAACTGTTTTTATCTATCTATCTATCTATCTATCTATCTATCTATCTATCTATCTATCTATCTATCTATCTATCTATCTATCTATCTATCTATCTATCTATCTATCTATCTATCTATCATCATTGTTTCATACTTTTTAAAACTGTTTAAATTAAACAAACTATTTCTAACAGACTTTCTCAAGCCAGCCTAAAGTTTGTCTCGACGAACTTTAATAATCTAGTTTTCAATCGAATTACTTTATAGATGCATGAAATATACATTAGAGCAGGGGTGTCCAAACTCAGCCCTGGAGGGCCAGTGTCCTGGAGAGTTTAGCTCCAACCCTAATCAAACACACCTGAACCTGGTAATCTGCTAAAAGCTCTTACTAGATATACTAGAAGCTTCCTGGCAGGTGTGTTGAAGCAAGTTGAAGATAAACTATCCCAGACACTGGCCCTCCAGGACTGAGTTTGGAAACCCCTGCATTAGAGTAATCTAATAAATATACTATATATTAGTTGCACATCCAAAAAGTGCTTTTGATAGAAACAATACAACTAGGTGGTTTTTACTATAGTAGTGAAAATACACTTATGTTGGATTCTAGAAGAGCTGTACTGGTTTCTATTGCTGGATCAAATGTGATAGTCACTTCAGTCTGTTGGTCAGAACACAGTAGGCAAGACCATACAGTCTTTTGATTAAAACATAGTTTGTACAACTTTCAAAGTGCGTCTATTTGTTCAGATAGAAATAAACTAATATGAATAACATATTTTTTTTAAATAGAATTCACATAACCATTATAGCAACTAAAGTACCAAAAAAGGAACAAATATCAATGAATATACAGTAAACAAATCGCTCCCACTAGATACGGTCGTTGGAACAGAAACACTACTGAACATGTGTATCGAAGACCATATAGGAAACAAAACTTGAATGGAAAATGACCAGCCAAATCCAGCTAAAACCAGCTTGACCAGCCAGGTTTAAGCTGGATATAGCTGGTTTTGGCTGGACTCCCAGCTTGGCTAGGCTGGTCAAGCTGGTTTTAGCTGGTCATCTCCCAGCCTGACCAGCTAAGACCAGGCTGGAAATGGCTGGAAACCAGCCTGGAAGTGGCCAAAACCCCTCTAAAACCAGCCTGGTCGACCAGCTAAAACCAGCTTAGGCTGGTTTAAGCTGGATTTTTCAGCAGGGTAGGGTTGGACTCTCCTGGACACCCGCCCTCAAGGATCGAGTTTGGACACCCCTGGTCTATGCTGTCAGGCAAGTGATCAGCTAATGGATTGATAAACGCAGCTTTGAAACACTTCAGTGCCCAGGTATCCGTGTTTGCACTTGATAAACAGTGGAAAAACGATGACCTTCACGACCAATCAGTCATTTCTGTTGCGCATGTGAACACGTACAAAAACGCACTCATCAGCAATCAAATGCTAGCAGAAAAGGAATGTTTTTAAGCTTTTAGTACCAATTAGTATTGAACGACTTTTGTCAAATCTACTAGAAACATGAACCAGAAAATAATTATACTTGTACAATTAAAAAAATAAGCCCTGATATTTTTGGCGAGATCTGTTTGGTAACCAACATTCTTCAAAATACCTTCTTTGGTGTTCAGCAGAACAAAAGACATTTATACAGAATTAAAACAGCCTGATGCTGCGTTCACACAAGACGCGGCACGCGCGTCAAATGCGAGTGATTTAGATGTTAAGTCAATGCAAACGCGCGAATAGACATCCTGCGGCGCGATACACGCGAATGGCGCGGCTCGAATGACGAGAATTGCTCGGTGCGAATGGCGTGGCGCGAATTGAGCGTTTTGCACGTTTGACACGCTTAATGCGCGTTTCGCGCGAATCACTCGCGTTAGAAAATCTGAACTTCAGCAAACATTCGCGCCGCGTTAACCAATCAGGAGCTTGCTCTTGTGGGGGCGTGATTGTGACATATCGGCTGTTGTCGGTGTCCCAGGGGACATCCCCCAGCAGAGACCGACAAAAAGTTCATCAAACTGGGCTGGGCTCAGTCAGAAGCACCGCTGAAAACCTCCATCAGCCAGGTTCAGTTTCTGGAGGAGTTTATGAACTTAAAGAGCTGGATGCACCTCTGAAAGGGTGTAGTGGACTCAAACACGGCTCTAAACGTATTGACGTTGTTTTACAGCCTTCATAAAGCACATTAACACTGTTATTTTCTTCACAAAATCCATGTTAGCCCTTTAGCTATGAAGCTAGAGACACGGGGCAGACGGAAGCCCTGCCCATCACGTGAATCCGCGTCTGTTCTGAAGTGAATTTGACACGCGAATGAAGCAGGGTTTGACCAGCGAATGAAGCGGGGTTTGACGCGTGAATAAAGCGGGGTTTGACGCGCGAATAAAGCGAGTAACCTCAAATGTTCACGCAACTATTTACGCGCGATTTATCCGCACGTTCCGCGTCTGGTGTGAACACAGCATAAGGGTGAGAAAATTATGGCAGATTTTTCATTTTTGGGTGAACAATTTCTTCAAGCACATAACGTCATTCTCAAACTAAAATTAGATTTTGTATGACCTGAAATTTTCCTGAAAAAGCTCTTTCCCAAAGTAACCTAAGAACCATGACAAAGAACTGCAGAAAGCACCGCTGCACGGACCCTAAAACACAATTCACTTGTCATGCTTTTTTTATGCTAGAACAGCAAATAATTAAATCTGTGTGGTAGTTCTACACTGCTGTCTAAGGCGAACGTAAACAGTTGAAGGGAAAATGGATGTCTCACAATATATCACTCATAACACACACTGTTAATGACAAATCGCAAAAATAAAGATAAAGAAAAACTGCTCTTTACTGCATTACTTTAGTAGCTGAAAAGAATAAACATTTCATTCAGTCACACAGTCAATACTATTGTGGTATTTTTTTTTAAATTAGAAAGTAGAGCAGCACAATAATTCGAAAAAAGATCGCGATGTCAATTCGACCCCCTAGACGATCTTAATCCAGCATTTCTATGATTCTACCAATCATATTTTCATGTTCAGGAGAGAAGCAAAGGCAGCCGCACGAGTCTTTTCATTGCTTCACATACATTGCTTAGCGACATAGACACCTCCAAATGATGTTAAAAGAGTGACATATTGTATTTACAAGGTATAATTCATCTAAAAATGTCATTTAGTATTTGCGTCAGCTATTTGAGACTCTGCGGATACCATGTGATTGACAATTGTCTTCATGTGCTCAACAGAAATGACTGTGATTGGCCGAGAAGGTCATTAGTTCACCACTCTGCACGGAGTGTAAGCACAGACACACAGACATTTCAGTGGATGCTTCAGTGTCCAGGTATCTGTGTTTGCACTGGATGAACAGTGGTGAAACGATGACCTTCTCGGCCAATCACAGTCATTTCTGTTGAGCACATGAAGACAGTTGTCAATCACATGATATTCGCAGAGTCTTAAATAGTAGACGCGCGCACGTCTATCATTAAGTAGGGCGTGCTCAACAGCACTCAAATGTTAGCGGGAAATTAATGTTTTTAAACTTTTAGCACTAAATGGTAACAAAAGACACTTGTTAACTCTACTAGAAACAAGAACCAGAAAATAATTATATTGGTAGAATTAAAAAAAAATAAGCCCTGATATTATTGCCGTCCTGTTTTTGACTGAATATTCTTTAACCTTCATGATGACAATCAATAACTGTTCCAAAACCACAGCCATTTGCTCTTAGTCAAGCAAAATCTAGCCTCTACTATATATTAAAAAAAAGAGCGTTAGTTAAGTTAGCTCTCCATACAAACTGATTATAGTTAACATGACACCAAGAGGAGATACTAGGGCTACCATCTGCAGGCATAAAAGTAAACAGTTCTGTTGAAAACCCCTCAAGCGGCATCGTTCTCAACCCACAATGCATGAACACAGGTGTGATGAACATCATTGAAGCACTGAGCAATGAACCCTGGGGACCATAAGGGTCCCCCTATTTTCCTGTCTATATTAAAGAACGATCTGAGTTATTTCTCATGTGGCTTTTTCCATCCTCCTTTTGAAACAGCCCATCTCCTACCTAAGCTGGTTAGGGGTTCGCTTATCTCTTTGAAACTCTCTCTCGCCCCATCCTCCTGCTTCACTTTCAGTGCTTTGGGGGAGCTGGGAGAGCTGCTGAGGGAAGGGGAAAGAGGTGTTATTCACAGAAAAACAAGCAATGCATTAGGAGTTCAATATACCAAGTATGCAACAACGGCAAAGTCCCTGAACCACCAACACAATTAGTCATTCTGAGACACAGAAGTAAGAATACAGTTAGAAAACTGATATACAAGACTTGTATTGACCATATTACATTTTCAGATTGAGTTGGGGAGATCTAACCACATTGTTACTGCCAACCTGGAGAGTAATAAAGAATTACTGTACCTTACTGAAGTAACATCTACTTAAAACTAGGGTTGTAACAATATACCGGTATGACGGTCTACCACGATTTGAACGTGCTCGAATATCATACCATGAACAATTGCATATCAACGGTTTTAACCCTTAAAGACCGAGACAGCCGCCCGCGGCTAAAAATAAGTATTGCTCTTAAATGTTTAATAACTTTTGATCCGCTGATCCGATTCATACAATTCAAAGATTGGCATAAAGAAGAGAATCTCCAGCTTTCCAGTGCTGTATCACATAACATTCGCGGCTCCGGAATCAGTGCGGTTACGTCATCAAAATTTGACAACGCTGATTTGACAAAGAAAGGCTCGTCACTGTGTCTCCGGACAAAACAGACACGATACATTGATGCATTGTCCCTCCTCCATGCCCAGATTGGTTCAAACTCGCTATATCACAACCAATAAGCATAGGTTTCGCTTTTGTTTGTGGACCGAAAACGAGCTTTTTGAACAACACGGAATGAGAGATAGGCATACATTTATGCGCGGCTAAATAAAACGCAAAAAAAAAGTTTTGCATGAAATAATTCTCATACTAAGTACTTTTGCATGCACAGCAGCACAGAAACATGACAAAACAGTGACACAGCAAAGACGAACTGCTGCTCTTGCTGTTTTCAAAAGACGCAAATGAAGGTGCAGCTGTTTGTCTGCATTGCAGACAACCATATCCAAATCCATATCCACAGACAACCATATCCATGCTGGCACATAAAACCTAAGGATGTTCCATATTGTATCTAGTTTCGTTATGTAACTATTTATAGTATAGTAAATATTTATATCTATTTTTTTACTGAGGATTTGCACCATGTTTATTTGGACTTTGACACATTATTTATTATTTTCTTATTTTTTTATTTGTTCATTGTAAGTGGTGTTGTTTATAGTAACTGAAAATATATTATTTGGAAAAAGTTAAATTTGCTTCACTTTTTTATTATTTTGTAACATTTGTAACATACCGTATACCACGAAACCGTCAAACCGTGGTATTGTTTTAGACGATTATCATACCGTAAAAAATTCATACCGTTACAACCCTACTTAAAACTGAACAGCTTTAAAAGTGAAAAGGTTTTTAAACTGAAAACTAATGATATTACTATCTATAATAAGTAAACAATAAATAAAAAAAACAATATATTCCACCATATACCAATATATAAAGGCACATGCATGTTTTTACCACTCATTCAACTTAAATTCATCTTTGTTTCTACAGGGCATTTTAAGGCTGATTTATACTTCTGTGTCAAGTGAACGCGTATGGTCTGGTGCAGCCTTCGCGCAGTCACATAGCATTAACCCTGGTTGACGCCGAAGCGCACCTCTCAAAAAATCTGACTACACGTCACAATGACGGATACCGCAAGCTCTGTGATTGGTCGGCATGAAATGGCTACTGTTTCCAACAAAATCCATAAGACATCTTTGCCAATCGGAAGAGAAGAGAGTGTAGACCGCAACTCTATGTGCAAGCATCCCTCTTGATGATGGATCTTGATTTCACAAGAAATGAGCAAGCATTTACAGTGGACATCATATGCACATTTCTTACTGATGAAAAAGTCAATAAAACACTTTTTACCATGTCAAAACTCCCTCATTCACAGCAACCCATTTTGATTTAAGCCTCTTTAAATGATGAGTCCCTGACTCTCTCTAAAGCTGGATCACAAATAGAAATGGTGACATCATATCGACTGCATCATACATGTAAAAATTCTCCCCGCGATAAAATCATTTGACTTATAATACGAATAAAACCTAAAATTTGTCTGTGAGATGAGTTATTACAGCAACACGTGTGTGATTGTCGTTTGCAAACAGATTTATAACCATAGTTTTATTCTAAAAAGACTTCACAACAGCCTTCCAGTGTTTTAAATTACTAATTTTTGTGACCAGACGTGGTTTAATATCACTAAATGAAGACAACATGCTATTTTATAGCCCATTGTTAAAGACTAGGTCAATAAGCATTGCACTATATACATTATGCTCATAAAATAAAACAAGCATATGAAGAGTTCAGAAAAGAGTGCAAAAACCTCTAAATGCCATCCAAAACTTTCTTTTAAAATGAGCATTATTTGCAAGCTCCTGTGAGTATGTTCAGGAAATCCATTTTTATGGCAAATAGGTTCTTTGCATTTCCTTTTAAGTGAAATAACTGCACAAAATTATTGAAGGCTGAGAAAAATGAGAAGAAAATTTTAGAAGAAAATTTCAGATGGCACTCATCGATTCAGTTGTTCTGAAAGAACAGAGATTACAATTGTTACATTGTTGCTCTTTGCGCTTGGTGCGGTTCACTTTCACATGGCAAAGTTCCTACGTGTCACGTGTGAGTAAACTCTCCTCACATTGGTCAGAGTTTCATGGTTTATTTTGCCCCCATTGGGGGGGGGGGGGGGGTGGGGGGGATGGGGTTGATTGGGTGAGAGGCGGGGTTGACAGGGCGTGTCTGAAGAGTGAGGAGGGATGCAATGGGGAGGGGTGAGAAGGGTGCGTGACATATTTAAGGACCGGTAGGGAGACGTGCAATTTCCGGGAGATTATCACTCGTTTGCGGGCGTCTCTGTGCATTTGTGGGAGACTACCGAAACGTCCAGGAGATGTCTGTTGAATGACCTCCCGCCCTACTCACAATTCTCTCTTCATGTAGCCGTATGCCTATTACATATCCATAAAACACTGCGATATAACCGCGCTCGGATCGTTTGCTTTCTCACTACAATCGATCCAGAGTTCATTTCAATCGAGCCGAGACCCCCTCATTCAAGCGACCTCGGAGCGATTGTTTTGGCGCGGATCTGAGCGCGATTGCTGGTTTCATATATGCCAAATGAACCGCGCTAACTGCGCAAACGAGAAAGATTCCGAAACAAAAGTGTAGGTGTGAAAGCACCCTAAAATGGTCACAAATTACTGTGTAATATATAAAACCTAAACCTTTGTGCAACTGTTTAACAACAGCAACTTAACTTCTGCCAAAAAAGTATGAGTGTATATAGAAATATACAAATGCCTTATGGTTATATGTTTAAAGGTAAATTGTAGAATCACATCAGTAATTCACATTAAAGGGGTAGTTTAACAAAGATTGTGTTATTAATGTCCTGTTACACATTTGAATTTACACATACTATTCAGTGTGTTGTTACACCAGTATTACACAAGTAAATACTATGTACCAGTGTGTACGTACATACGCTGAAGTTACATACTTCTTCCACATCTAGTAACCGTGCAAGTTCACAGGTATTAGCGACACTTAATATAAAGTGGGACCAAAATAATATATACATGCATACACACACACATTAACTCCTATAAAGTATACCTATATAGGTCCATCACAATTTTGCAATACTGCCCTATTGACAAGTCAAGCACAGAGGAAGGAAAGTTAACACTTTCTGATGCTATGCTCTTCTCTTTTTTTTACAGTTCATTATGCACTGAATGTTAAATACATTAATAATGAATACAAGAGTGTTTTGAATAATCCAATTATGAGATCTAAATATGAACATGTGCATTCAGCCAATACAAAGCCAGAGTCTTTCTGTCTCGGGGCATATTTTTAAAACAATGACTTTTGAAAACACAAGTCTTAGAAGAATAGTACAAGTCAGCCAACTTTAGCTCCCACAAAGTGCCATAACTTATATATGATTTTCATGACCATAAGAATCTTTATAACAAGAACAATGATACACATAATAATGATAATGAATTTAATATCAGTCCAACCTTCTGCTCTATGTGGCTGTAGTTCACTCTCTGCTAGTCCACAACTGGTGAATGTTTAGTTTCCATTGCAGGGGTCTCATTTATAAAACTTTGCAAACCTTCCTAAAAGCTAACAAACACCAACATCCATTTTTTTTATTATTTATGCATTAATGATTACTGCTCATAGGATGATTTAAAAAGGTTTAATCAAATGTATGCTAAAAGATTTAAGCTTTAAGCTTAAAGATTTTAGTTTTTGCTCAATTTAAAAGCTGGTACCACATTCTGTGCAAAAGCCACATTTAAAATGAGACCCCCAAGTCACCAAATTCCAGCGATACAAAATGATCCTCCCCTCTTTAATCTACATTCGTGCTTTTCACAGGAGAGAGTTGTAATATTAAGATGACCTCACAGCCATCTCCTAAAAGCTGTCTTTTCCTCATACTTTCCAGCAGCAGTATGCATATAAATACAGCAGTATAGAGAACTGCAGGGAGGGAGGGAAAAACAGTGATTGGATGAGAATGTAATCCACTCGAGCGCACACTCATTTGATATAATTTTGCAAACAAAATGTGACTATTTGGTCAGAGTCTGGAGCCCGATGTGTGGTATATGCATGTCTGTTATTGTATTTGTGTTCATTTATTAATAAAAGCCTATTGAAACAGACTGTACTTCATTTGCTTTTGCTGTTTTTACAATTAAACAATAGGCTAAAAATGTGTTGTATGGTGAAATATATTTCTATAAACGAAATTACAAACACATTTTTAAAATCGGCCAATATTTTATGATAAAGTGTATTTAGTTATTAACTTAAGTTGTTAAAATTAAGAAATTTATTAGGATACATGCAGGTAAAAGAGATATGGTGGGTAAAATAAGTACTGAACACGTCATGATTTTTCCTGGTCAATATCTTTCCAACCCTGCTGAAAAATCCAGCTTAAACCAGCCTAAGCTGGTTGGCTGGTTTTAGCTGGTTGACCAGTCTGGTTTTAGAGGGCTTTTGGCTATTTCCAGGCTGTTTTCCAGCCATTTCCAGCCTGGTCTTAGCTGGTCAGGCTGGGAGATGACCAGCTAAAACCAGCTTAACCAGCCAGGTTTAAGCTGGACACAGCTGGTTTTGGCTGGGTTCCTAGCCTGGTTAGGCTAGTCAAGCTGGTTTTAGCTGGTCATATCCCAGCCTGACCAGCTAAGACCAGGCTGGAATTTAGCCTGAAAATGGCCAAAACCCCTCTAAAACCAGGCTGGTCAACCAGCTAAAGCCAGCCAACCAGTTTAGGCTGGTTAAAGCTGGATTTTTCAGCAGGGAAATAAGCTGTTGGCATCAAATTGACATATTTTGGTAGAAATAATAATATATCTGGCAAAATAAAAAGTAATACAAGGAGAGGTTACTGAACTAATGAAACTGATTTAATACTCAGTACAAAAGGATTTTTTTTTTTTTTTTTGCTTCACATGGAGTCACATGCACTGCTCAGATGCGAGTCTTCAAATCTTGATGGTTCTGTGTGTCTCGCCTATGAACTCTGACCTTTACTTTGCATTTGCTGTGGGATTCAGGTTAGGTTATTAGCTGGGCCATTCTAGTAGCTTTATTTTCTTTTCTGAAACCACTTGAGGGTTTACTTGGCTGTGTTTGGGATCACTGACTTGCTGAAATGTCCACCCTGCTTCTATCTTCATCCATCAGTTAATGTAGGTGTTGGGACTGAAGCAGCTAATGTCGATTTACACAGAAGAGCGAGAGTTGCTGAATGACTACTGTGGTATTTCAGCTACTGTCTGGGCTTTCCATGTCGTTTTACACCACCCTTTCTTCATGTATTTAATGCTTTTTCCCTTTGTCATTTCACTTCGGTAAAAAAAACTTCATTTCTAAACTAATTAGTTGTGCTTTCTTTATATGAATGCATTAGTTTGGTTGTTACAGCATATTCATGCTTTCTGAGAACAATAGTGACGAGTTCAATACCTTTTTTTTTTTTTTTTACTTACACCTGAAAGTTACCCACTTACACATTGTTTGTAATTACATTGTTTTCTGTATACGTTTTTTTTTATCTCCTGTGTTCAAAAAAATTCATTAAATGCTACACTGAAAAAAAATATTCAAAGATGATTCCTTGGATTTACCATATTTGTAAACAATTGATTTGGGCTGAATTTAAACAATCAAATTAAGTTGAACATTATTAAATTCAATTTTTTCGTTTAAATTCAACACAAATAAATTGTTTGCAACAGTTTTGCATGCAACACTTTTTTCAGTGTATTAAGTTTAGAAGATTTTTACATATACACTGTGTTTTGTATGCTCCAAAAATGGAAAATGGGAGAGTGGGAATTTGCATCTTTATATCGCCCGTCTACTTTTTTTTTTCTCTTTACATTTATTTGTATAGGTATGCTTATGTATAGCATCTTTGCTTGGTTTGGAAATAAGTGGAATATATAAGTGATGTCATTTAAATCACTGCAGACACTTCAGACAGTAGTGCAGCGTGTTTTTTCTTGTTTCTGCCTTGTTGCTTAAAAAAAAAAAAAAAAAAAAAAAAAACAGTACACGCCAGTTTGATTGTAAAACATCCACCTGCCTCCTACTTCAAGTTGATCATTTATTTTTAACAGCAGATATAAAAACAGATGCAAATACAGGCTTAAGTGTGGAAATGCCGGTGTTTGTCAGTATTCATGTTGAGAAGTCAATTACAGCATGTTTAAAGGGAAAATTTGGAAACTGTTATCCATGCACGAGGTCTTAAAGTGTTGTTAATGCGATTATTAAACAAACAGAAAGACAATTGGAAATTGCACGTACACATGTACATACATCCATATTTTTTTGAAAGGTCTGGTGTATTTGAAGAATTTAAAAATTATTTTTCTATACATTCATAATATTATATGTATTTCTGACTAGTCTGCTGTTGATGTTTTTCATTTTATTTACCCAGACCAGCTGACTGCTCTGAAAAGAAAGCCAGATAGCCAAAGCATATTAAAGTTAATGAAGTTGTTAAATTTAATTGTTGTGCTTCCCACAGGTTAGTAATATACTTGTGGTGGTAGCCAGATTGAAACACATTTTTGTCATAGTTAACTATTTTTACACATGATGACAATGTTATACACTAGGGTTGGGTGATGTCTGCCAATTTGGCACGCTACATGTCTGAAGAGCAAGAAGGGATCCTGGAGTGAGAAGGGTGCGTGACTTATTTGAGGACCGGGGGATGGGGGGGGGACACGCAATTTCCTGAAGATTTCCACTCGTTTGTGGGCATTATGAGTTTGCAAATGACTAGAGACTCCCGGAACTTCCAGGAGACTTTGGATGTCTGAATATCACATTTGACATCTATAGTGAGACACGATCCAGCGGTACATCCTTGATAAACTGTCCGACGTGCACTGCTCTCTGGAGCTCAGGAGAGGAGTCTGGATGCAGACCTGGTGCAGTGCAATCTGGGCTGCACCCAATGCTTTTTAATGGGCTCACCTAACCCCACCCCTCATAGTGACAGCACTAGCTCCATTTGAGTGCATTGTGTCTGACATTGCATCGCTGAGTGATCTCAGCTTGCATTATTAAGGCTGCATCCAGATACTATTGGAGCTCAGAGGAGCGCATGACAGTGTGTGTCTGTGTGTGGTCACGTGATGTGCGTTTTCAGTGGACAAAGGGCTGTTCAGAAATGCTAGGTAAAACACGGTGTGGATGTGGATCATTTTTGTTCTAAAATGCCATTTTAACACTGAGATGTATTAGTGTAAACGCGGCCTAAGTGTGTATTTTTCTTGAGCGGGTTTGTGATGGGGGCGGGGCGGAGGATCGGAGATGCCGGCTCAGTATCATGTTGTCTATTGGCCATCGGCAATGGCATGGTCTATCGGCCCAACCCAATTATACACTGTTTCTTTTTCAATGGGTTAGTTTTTCAAAGGCTGTTGAAACAAAAAAAAATGAAATTCACTATTTCTCTTTTGTGCTAATCAGGAGCCATGAGCACCCATTGACAGGTAAAAGCTGATCTCTCTCTTTCTCAAGTTCAAGTTGCTTTATTGCCATGACATTTCGTACTGTATTGCCAAAGCATTTTAGATGTGTATAAAGTGTGTAATATTTTTACAAAATAAATTAATAAAATATACAGCAAATGATAAATGACAAATAAAAACAAAACAAAAATTATAACAATTACAAGAATATTATGTAATTTCGTCCTCTCTGAGTATATAGTAAAGTGTTTCTGAGTCTTTTATTAAAAAATTAATGTTTCTCTCATAGCTGTGTGTGTGTGCAGTTAGTTGTGAAGCCAAGCGAAAGTAGGCTTAAATAAAGAGGTAATGCAAACACATACAGTAAACAACTTTAGAAAGTGAAAGTAAAATCGTGGACAGTTTAGAATATTTAGAAACTACGGCTGGACTGATTTTTAAGCACCCAAAAGGCATATCTTTTTTGGGTCTGCAGAGCATGTGAGACTGTGGACAGGTCTCACGCGCACACACAACAAGCAGTACAAAATGTATAGGGCAAGAGAAGATTTTCCACTGGTTAATCAATCGCGAATGATCACCAAATGTACTCGGGCAGCCACTAAAACACAGTTAAGGTCAGAATTATTAACCCCCCTGAATTATTAGCCCCCTGTTTATTTTTTTACCCAATTTTTGTTTAACAGAGAGAAGATTCTCTCAACACATTTCTAAACATAATGGTTTCACTAACTCATTTCTAATAACTGATTTATTTTATCTTTGCCACGATGACGGTAAATAATATCTTGCTAGATGTTTTTCAAGACACTTCTTACCAGCTTAAAGTGACATTTAAAGACTTAACTAGGTTAATTAGGTTAACTAGGCAGGTTAGGGTAATTAGGCAAGTTATTGTATAATGATGGTTTGTTCTGTAGATTATCGAAAAAATATATAGCTTAAAAGGGCTTATAATTTTGACCATAAAAATATTTTTTCTAGCCAAAATAAAACAAATCAGACTTTCTCCATAAGAAACAATATTATCAGACATACTGTGAAAATTTCCTTGCTCTGTTAAACATTATTTGGGAAATATTTACAAAAGGAAAAAAAAAAAAAACTCGAAAAGGGGGCTAATAATTCTGACTTCAACTGCACATGTGTGGCCCGCCCGAGTAAAGTCTGTGTGTGGGAAGTACTGAACTGTTGCTATTATTAAGTCAAAAGTGAATCTAGTGTTCTTTAACATTGCTGGTGCCACACCACAAGCCCTGCTCCCACAGCAAAAAGAACCGAACCATACCGTGGCTCCAGTATTGTGAACTGTACCGAACCATGGCACTGGTGAATCGTTACACCCCTAGTATAAATCTAAGATTACATAAGAGAATTGAGGAATTAGTAGAAGAACTTAAAAAGGGCCTTAAAGATGTGTTACCTTGTTTTTAAACCTACCTTTATAGCTTTAATTGCTGACTTTGTAATCTGGGTCATCTTGGCTTTGGAGATAGGTGGCTTGTATTCATTCAATGAGTACAACTGAAAAAAACAAAAAGAGAAACAATTTTTATAATGCATGGTTTCCGCAACATTCATTCTTCCGTGGCGGAGCACCACACCAAAATAGGCTACATTACAGCTTCTTATTCTAAATATTCGGTTGTTTTTTAAATAGCGGGTTAAAATCGCACTGAAAACATATGAAAAGGTAAGTGAATAATAACAGCGCAAACTTTTCTGTGATAATATTAGTGCTGTGCGTTCTGTTTAACCCTTTAAGGTGACGTGCTGACTGACTGACTGACTGACTGACAGGTGCGTGATGTGTGAGACCAGCAAACACAGCGTAGCTTTCAGTTATGATAAACAATTTCCAAACTTATACTTTATTCATAGATAAAAGTCTGTGGCTCTGCATATAATGACTTTATCTTGCTGGAGTTTATAGCCGTTTCACTTTACTTCAGGACGCATTAATGCCGCGGTCTGCTCCGCAAGTCTATCAGAGACATTCATAAATATTCCTAGCAAATCTTATAAATGTTGGAGACGCTACATAAACGCACTAAATCACACTTCAGCTGCGTTTATTTGAGGGCGCTCAAGAAAATCTGCACTTGAGCAGCGTATATTTAAGGGCGCGCAAGAAGTTTTGTGCACGAGCAGAGGAAATCGGCGCTCACGCAGAGATTGACATGATCGTCGGTTAATAAATGAATGCGATCTCGACTTAATACTGACGGCACATATAGTGGTAGATCTGTGTAAAATGGCCAACAGAGTCTGCCGCCAAAGCTGGAAAAAATCCTAGAGGAAACACTGTAATGGAATAATGCACATTTCACTTATAAAACAACAATTAAAAAGGACAAAAATATATTTAATTTTGGTTATTTTGCCATTATGTATGGAGGACCAGGAGAGTCACTTAAAAAAATAAAATGAAAAATCATTATTAATTTAATAATTGAAAAAACGTCTATTTTAATTGATTTATTAGTGTGCTTTTTATTGTTTGATTTCGTCATTTAAAAAAACACAACTTTAAAATTTGTCTATTTATTTACACATTTAAAGGTGGTTTACATATATATATATATATATTTATATACTAGGGCTGCACAATATATCGTTTCAGCATCGATATCGCAACATGATCATTCGAAATATTCACATTGCTAGTATATGCAATGTTGAGTCTGGATTATAATTTATCAATTTATTAAATTATTAATTAATTTGATATATTTTATTGCAAGTGCACTGAAAAAAAAATTCTGCAAAATCATTGCAACTAATCTATATGGGCTGAATTTAAACAACTTAAATTTAGTTATGTTCAATTTAATTAGTTTGATAAATTCAGCCAAAATAAATTGTACCTTACCTTCATTTTAATAAATCTAATGAATCATCATTGAATTTTTTCAGTGTGTTTTTGAGGCCTGTGATTGTGTGAGGGTTTTAAAAGCATTCAGGCATAAGAAATTGTACTGCTTGTAACTTTACCAAATTAACAATTAATTTGAATGAACTGTTTATAAAACTAAGACTATGAAGTGTTATTTTATATTCGATTATTCAATTACAGGCTCTTTTTTGGACCTTTTTGCCCTTATTCGCCTCACTTTCTAATAAATTATGAGGTTTAAATACTCCGTTATGACATTTTTAAGAACTCATTTTTGCTGGAGTAGCTTGTCAGATGGCCATCATTACCACACTTTTTGATGCAAAAAATATTTACTTAGTGCTTTCCATAGTATTTTGTGTTTAAAAAATGTTTATTTACAAATGTGCATTACGTTATTGAGCAATTCCGTGCAAATGTCAACCTTGCCATGGAAAAAAAATTATGTTTTTACCAAAATATGGAAACAGTTTCAGTTTTTTTTTGTGTGAGCAAGTATTTTAAAGTGCTTTAGAAACACTCAAAAATGCTTCGGTCAATGTTGTCAAACTATTATATTGGATTTACCAAAACCACACAAGTGGCAGTTTCACATCTGTCACATCCATAACGGAGAGATGTCACATCCATAACAACACTTTTCCCTCATAAATTTGGAAATATGAAATAAAATAAAACCAATCATTTTTGTTTTATAGAGAGCCAACTCATATACTTTTCTTAATTCACAGAATTTCCATGAAGTGCGTTGTAAACTCTGTAAACCTGCAAAGTTTTTTTGTCACATCCATAACGCATGCTTATTTTACTCATTTAAAGTATAATACATGTTTACAGATTGATATTTTTCCGATCCTGTAATTTTGTGGTCAGTTGTTCGGGAAAATATGAACAGATGTTTCAATATAACGTTGACATATTATTTTTTATGTGAATTTATGTTTTGAGTTTTTACTGCACGTCACATCCATAACGCTGGAATTGCTCTATTACAATTTTATAAACAATGTAATGAGATTACAATTTTAAATAAACATTTTTGAACAAAGAAATATGAAAAAATACTTTAAATGCTAACATTTTATTATTCAACATTTAAAAAAAAAAACTATTGGGAATCTATTAAAACTTGTTTTAAATATATATATATATATTTTTTTTTTTTACTGTAGCCTATCACCATATAACAAACTGGCCAGCTCATATCCTCAGTTAGAATTTATCCATTTAAATGGTTAAAAACGCAATTTGTCTTAAAGCTTTCTTCTATTGGTTATTATTGTCAAAAATGAGACAAACGAGCCCATATAGGGGTCAAATTCTACACTTTGTTAGTGTTGGAGGTGGGTCTTTCGAACCACCCGAACCCCATAGAGGTAAAGTTGGTTTATTCACACACTTGTTCAGTGACAACTCCCTATATTGTTTACCACGGCACTGTATGACTTGAAAACAACATTAACACTGTTTATTTGACTGTGAACAATGTTGTACTTTGATAGTCATCAGCAACTAATATAATTTCCCTATTTAGAGTTTGCAAATAATACTTTTATGAAATTATAATATTAAGAGGAAAGTCTGAATGTGCGAATATAAAACCGACTTTACCTCCCTGGCTACGGGCCTGAATTACTGTATACCTGAATACAGTGGAGTCCTCGAAAAACAATGCTGTTTATTTAATTTGTATCTTTTTCCTAATGAATTTATTTGTGCCTGTAGACCGTTTCTTATATTTGATGCACTCCCCTACAGAATTCTCCAAATTAATCTAAAATTATAAATTCTTTTCAAATAGTTATTCAGCTCATCTTGTGAATTTGTCGTCATATTGCAATATACAATCGCAGAATTAAAAAATATCACAATGCTAGATTTTTCAATATCGTGCAGCCCTAGCGTAAACTATTAAACTACTAAACTGAACGTTTTTATTTTGTTTCTAACTGCCGCATCTGGTACTTCATAATTGTGTATTTTACTGCAATATGTCATAGTAATAGCCAACAAATCACACTCTGTTACAAAGCAGTTCAACTTAAAAAGTCCATAAACTTAAAAAAAGATCAATTTTCTAATAGACAAGGTTTTGTTATTTGGAAAAATTTTGTCCATTTTTATTATCTTCTTATAAATTTGTGATCAATATGGTTTACAATGCATTTGGTACCTACGTTTATTGTTGGATGGATAGAAGTAAAGTTGGTTTTATATTCGCACATTCGTTCATTTAGAAGTCTCTATATTGTTTACCATGTTACTTTGAATATTTGATCGGAAATAGCATGCAAGTATGACTTCAAAACAACAGTAACATATCTAATTGACTTTGAACAATGTTGTACTTTAATACTCATTGACCGCTAATATAAATTGCAAAGAATACATTTCTGAAATTATATTAAGGAGAATATCTGAATTTAAACCCAACTTTACCTCTATGTTGGATAGCACTGGTTGGTGGTTCTTTGGGGGAATGTATGTTTATTTTTTGTTTAATTATAATTTATATGACTGTTGTTGTTTTTTTTATTATTATTATTATTTAAATGGCTAATTGTTAGAACGCAAGTTTTATCTTTATGTTTAAAAAAATGTATTTTCAAGTGACTGTCTGCGAAAATTTCTAATAATAAAAATATTGAAACCAAATTATGACAAATCAACCCACGTGAAAACAAAATATTTTGAAAACACTTATATAAATAATCAATGCATAAAGACATGAAAGCTAGCATCCTCTGCCACTGTTAGCAATGTTAGCAAATCAGGCTGCAAAAAACAAAGGCCGTGTCCCAAAACCCACTGGTGCAGCCTACAGTATGTTGGCCAGCACACGCGGGGGATGCAGCATTTTTGGGGGGTCTGATTTAAAACGTGCCCTGATGCCGAAAACCCCAGCTAACGTTAACTTGCAACGGGCCTGTGATAGCATCAGCGTTGTCTTAAGGGCTGTTCATCTCCCTCCAAAAGTATAGCACTTCATTAAAACTGTTAAATGCATGTAAACTAAAAAACTACATAGGAGTTTATTTAATAAATGAATTTAACCGCCGTGCCGGTTTTTTATAAACATGCGTAAAAACGCAAAGCTAGTATAATAATATGAATATGTAACTGTAAGTAGTGAATTACAGACTTTTTAAACCGCATACTAAAACTGAAACAGACCTATCTAGGTTGAACAGTCAAACATTTTCGCTTAAATGCTTAATAAAAATTCAGTACCATACAGCCGAACTGATGACAACAAGCGGCCTACACTCGACATATCGTGTCCACGATCATTTCATACAGATCAAAATCATACAAACCTCGCCGTTAAACGCCTTGACGGCCTCCATTGTGTAAATTTGGTAATGTTCTTTCAAGCGGATAGAAAGAATTAACGCTCTTCGTCCTCACAGCCGGCCTGGAGCAAGCATGTCCTAAAGTTAGCAGTGGTCGAGATGGAGGAGGGCGCTAACATGGCTGACAACGCGCAGACAAACACAGATCGAATCGAACAAACACTGAGTCGACTCCTCCGGAGAGACTCGGTAGGTTGAGGAAATGAACAAAGCGCTGTAAAGAATGGATGCGTCTAAGCTTAAGAAACTATTAGAAAATGGTATAATTCAAAATACAAATTTTGATCTTAGTCTTAAATTGGATGGTATAAATATAAAAGAAGAAAAAAATAACTATCTTGTATTGTCAATATTCCTTCAGCCATCGGTGCTCACAATTTCAAGATGTTAACTGGAACGAGACATTTAAGATTTTCAAACGTTTTTGTATGACAAATAAAATCAAAGAGGTATCATTTAAAATTGTTCATTATATTCATCCTGTAAAACAGGTAATTTTTGTAAAGATGTTGTCTTAAAATGTGCTTTCTGTAACGATAAAGAAGATAGTATTGTTCATTTATGTTATAACTGCATTTATACACAATAGTTTTGGTGTTATCTTTTCTTTTTTGTTAGGCAGAGTATGAATATTGCATTGGAATTTAAAAAAAAAGATGTCTTATTTTTTATGAGAATACAGTCGACTTCAAAATGTGGCATATTGTTAATTTACTCAATACATCAGGAATTTGTTTTATTCATAAATGAAAATGGGCAGTGAATAAAATAATTGTACACACTTTAAAATAGAAATAGGTCATTACTTATGCACGATAAAAGAAACAAAAAAATGCCAAAGCAAAAAGAACTTATTTTAAAACCTTAAATTTTATTCTTTGAATAATTGTATTTATTTATTTATTTATTTTCTTCTTATATTGTACTTGTTTTGATGCCAATATAATGTTATTGCCCTTGTATGTTTCCTTATGTGTCTTGTATGTTGCCTTGTATGTGTTCTAAAATTGCAATAAAAAATAAAATATTAATTAATAAAAAAAAGATAAGAATGGATGCATCTTACTACTCTATGTGGATTTCTTAGACATTTGACCAATCCTTGTTTAAATTTTTATGGAAAAATAAGAAGCACTATATTAGAAAATCTGTAGTTTTGAATAATTATGAAAATGGCGGTCTTAATTTAATCAGTTTTGCTAATCTTAATTATACATTCAAAATTAATTGGATTAATCAGCATCTTAAAAATCCTGCCTTTGTGGAATTTATTATAGCAAATTTATTTTTCTCTAAATTAGGGGATTTAAATTTGTTGCTCTTGTGTAATTATAATCCTGAGAAAATTCCTTCCAAATTATCTTCGTTTCAAACAATGTAATCATAGTATTTTAATCTACAAGCACAACTTTTCCCCACATAATTATATAATTTGGCACAACAAAGATTTACTGTACAAAAATAAGCCCATTTATTTTAATAACTGGGCAGAAAAAATACATAATTTATGTTAGACAATTATTTGATAACAGAGGAGTGCCTTTTAAATATGAGGAATTGTTATCCCATTAAAAATATCCAATTACAGCTAAAGAATTTGTTATTGTATTTGGAGCAATCCCTTCTGGGATCATTACGCTTATGAAGGGATGGGAAAATCAGTCTCCCCAGGTTGTGTCACATGTAAATGTGCTAAAAACAGCTCTTGGTAAAAAAACTATTTACCACAAAGTCAAATAACAAAAACATTGCATGAGATAATCTCTTGTTCTAATGCAGTCGATTATTGGAAAAGACATATAATATTATCTGGAAAAGAGTATAGACTTTACCTCAGAAATTGTAATGTACAATAAAATCTGTGAAGTGTCATCTAAAATAATGCGTAGGTGCTATCCAACAAAGGTTTTTACGTTTACATTTAGTCATTTAGCAGACGCTTTTATCCAAAGCAACTTACAAATGAGGACAAGGAAGCAATTTACACAACTATAAGAGCAACAATGAATTAGTGCTGTAAGCAAGTTTCAGGTATGTAAAGTGTAAGAAGCAAAATAGTAGTCATTTTTTATTATTAATTAAGTTAGTGGAGGGGTTAGAGAGGGAATCAAAGATTAGTAAGGAAAGTGGAGACTAAATAGTTGAGTTTTTAGTCGTTTTTTGAAGACAGCGAGTGACTCGGCCGTTCTGATGCAGTTAGGGAGTTCATTCCACCAACTGGGCAGATTGAACGCGAGAGTTCAGGAAAGTGATTTCTTCCCTTGTTGGGATGGAACCACGAGGCGACGTTCATTCACAGAACGTATGTTTCTGAAGGGCACATAAATCTGCAGAAGTGAGAGCAGATAAGAAGGAGCAAAGCCAGAAGTCGCTTTGTAGCAAACATCAGAGCTTTGAATTTGATGCGAACAGCAACTGGCAGCCAGTGCAAACGGATGAGTAGCAGAGTGACATGTGCTCTTTTAGGTTCATTAAAGACACTCGTGCTGCTGCGTTCTGAAGCATCTGAAGAGATTTGATAGTTAGCTGGAAGCCCGGCTAGTAGAGAGTTGCAATAGTCCAGTCTGGAGAGAACAAGAGCTTGAACAAGGAGTTGAGCTGCATGTTCACATGGGAAGGGTCGGAGCTTTCTGATGTTGTAGAGTGCAAATCTGCACGATCAAGCAGTTCTAGAAATGTGGTCAGAGAAGTTTAACTGGTCATCAATCGTTACTCCAAGGCTTTTTACCATTTTGGATGCAGTAATGGTTGCCCCATCCATCTGGATTGAAAAGTTATGGTGTAGAGTCGGTTTGGCAGAAACTTCAAGCATTTCTGTTTTCGTGAGGTTAAGCTGAAGACGATGATCTCTCATCCAGTGTGAAATGTCTGACAGGCAGGCTGAGATGCGAGCCGAACCATCAGGGATCATCAGGGTGAAAAGAGAGGTATAGCTGGGAGAATCCATGTTTCTGGATGACTGGTCCAAGAGATGACGTGTAGATGGAGAAGAGAAGTGGCCCAAGAACAGAGCCTTGAGGTACCCCAGTGTTTAGATGCTGTAGGTTGGACACCTCTCCCCTCCAAGACATCCTGAATAACCTGTCAGAGAGGTAAGATCTGAACCACTGTATACCCGTGCCTGCAACACCCAGTGACTCAAGCGTAGATGGCAGGATCTGGTGGTTTACAGTGTCAAAAGCAGCTGACAAATCCAGCAAGATGATGACTGATGATTTAGAGTATTCGCCCCCCTGAATTTTTTTCCCCCAATTTCTGTTAAACGGACAAATGATTTTTTCAACAGATTTATAAACATAATAGTTTTAATAACTCATCTCTAATAACTGATTTATTTTATCTTTGCCATGATGACAGTAAATAATATTTGACTTGATATTTTTCAAGACACGTCTATACAGCTTAAAGTGAGATTTAAAGGTTTAACTAGGTTAATTAGGTTAACTAGGCAGGTTAGGGTAATTAGGCAAGTTATTGTATAACGATGGTTTGTTCTTTAGACTATCGAAAAATAAATTTAGCTTAAGGAGGCTAATATTTTTCTCCTTAAAATGGCTATAAAAAAATTTAAACTGCTTTTATTCTAGCCGAAATAAAACAAATAAGACTTTCTCCAGAAGAAAAAAATATTATCAGACAAACTGTGAAAATTTCCTTGCTCTGTTAAACATCATTTGGGAAATATTTACAAAAGAAAAAAAATCAAAGGGGGGCTAATATTTCTGACTTCAACTGTACATACAAAATACCAAAACAGAAATAAAAATTACAAATTTTGCCAGGATTTTTATTTACAATCAGAGCAACAACTGAAAGAATCAACAGCAAACAACATCGTTTTCTCATGTAGCAACATCAAGCAATCTCTCAACACTTTATAAGCACACTATTGTTTCTCCTTCTGACTAATCATGATCACTCAATGTTCCAGTTAATAAACAGTTTTATTAAGGAAATGTAAGTTGCATAGTATAAACATACTGTATATTATCACAGTGGTGTTTAAATAGTCCATCTTTTATGCAAATGTGATGTATATTCTGAGTATTTTTACAATGCTTCTACACTTTTTAATATAATTTAATAGCCAAGGGTGACAACAATAAGACAACCAATGAATAATATGTTCATGTCTTCATTTTTCTATTCTTACATCTCTTGCATTTCTCATGAAATGCAAGGCAAAGGCTTCATAGACAGCATTCATGGAACATTTTTAATTAAACGTTGGCATCCCTAAGATGGTAATTGATCATCAGCTCTTGAAAAGGTCTAAGTCCTCACTGGCTGGTAGATCATTTTGCTGGATGTACTGCAGAATATCCATCTGGTTCATAACCTCAGTTCCGCTCAGCTGTAGATCAGTTGCTTGGGTCAAGTTGGAAGTCCTCTCCGACGCCACAGGCTTGGACTTTACTTTTGGCTTTATGGGATTCATAGCCGTGTCTGACCTACATCTGACAGAGAGATGTTTATGCAAGTCCATTTCCACACTGAAAAGGGGAAAAAGAAATCTCTTACTACTTTATTATTGTATTTATATTGAGATATTTGTGCAGTCGCGTGCCTGACATGAACCTGGTGATGCAAACAGACTCTATCATCTGTTAATTTCGAATTCTCTACTACTTGCCCCCAAACTAAATAACTATTTCAATATCCATCCATATTTTTAACCTTTTCGAATGTTTGTCAGTTTGAATGTATGAACGAAAACTACACAATCTGAAGGAAAAAAAAAGCTAAACATG
The DNA here is from genome assembly GCF_052040795.2 of Danio rerio. Lineage (NCBI taxonomy): Eukaryota > Metazoa > Chordata > Actinopteri > Cypriniformes > Danionidae > Danio > Danio rerio. The sequence goes on along the minus strand of NC_141037.1, from coordinate 54,797,575 downwards.
TACATGAAACCTAACCTCAAGAGCTCTTCTATGTCTTCATCCACTTTAGATTCAGTCATTTTAATACCATTACTGGTATTAGAAAACGGGGAAGAGTCGATACTTCTTAAAGGAGTGTTGTCAAACAACATCACATGACCTGAAGAAGACACAAATAAAATGTCAGCTGTTAAAAAAAAAGTACTAACATTTATGGCTGTGTCGGTTTTTCGTAATATGAATGCAGATTATCAGATTTATGAGTGTTAAATATGTCAGGACATTGCAGAGAGTCTTTGCCAAACTTTTCTACATTATGAAAACATCTGCAATGTTCAATCGAGTGTATTATTTGAAAGCAGAGAAAGCAAGAAAAAAAAAAAAAACGGAAAAGAAAATAACTATTTACAGATTTAACCAGTAGATACAGCTGTAATTAGCATAGTTAAATGCAAATATTGATATATTCAGAGCATTAATGAGGATTATTTGATATTCATTCATTCATTTTCCTTTGGCTTGGTCTCTATTTCAAAGGTCGCCACATGGGAACGAACCGCCAATTATTCCAGCACATTTTTTATGTAGCAGATACCATTCCAGCTGCATCCCAGTATTGGGAAACACCCATACACTCTCATTTAAACTCATACTCATACAAAACGGACAATTTAGTTTATTCAATTCACCTATACCGCATGACTTTAGATTTTGGGGAAACCAGAGCACCCGGAGGAAACCCACACGAGCATGAAGAGAACATGCAAACTCCACACAGAAATGCCAACTGACCCAGCTAGGACTGGAACCAGCAAACTTTTTGCTTTGAGGTGACAGTGCTAACCACTGAGCCACCATACTGCCAGGTAATATGGTATTAAAACCATAAATACTAAAGGTAAAATATCTGAGCAATAATGAATAAAGTAACAGTTACCCTTTTTGGCAGGCGTAAACAGTTCTGTGTCATCTTCCTCTTCAAACAGTGTTTCTGATTTTGGTTTAGGGACACATTTTCCAACTGGACACACATCCTTTGGGTTCACATCTTTCTTAAGCCTAGGGAAAAAAATAAGAGGAAACAGGTTTGGGAATGTAATTTTAAATGCATTCCATTACATATTATGGTAACACTTTACAATAAGGTTCATTAGTTAATGCATTTACTAACATGAACTCATCATGAACAACACATGTACAGCATTTATTAATCATAATTGAACATTTACTAATGCATTTCTAACATCCAAGTCTATGCTTGTTAACATTAGTTAATGCACCATGAGTTAACATGAACTAACAATGAACAACTGTATTTTCATTAACTAACGTTAACTAACATGAATAAATACAGTAGTAGATGTATTGTTCATTGTTTGTTCATGTTAGTAAATGCATTAATTAACATTAACTAATAAACCTTATTGTAAAGTGTGACCCATATGATAAAATACCTAACAGAACTTGCAAAATCTTAAGAGATGTTGGACCAACATAAGATGTTGTGTTTTTTTCAAGAATTCGCCCTTAGCTGATGATTGATTATGAAGTGTTTGGCATGCTGTCCCGCGAGAGAGCCCTGAGCTTGTGATATCTCCCCCCCAATTGAGGAGTGAGAGGGGAGTCCAAGTTCAGGTAAGTCTTGAGAACTCTCCCCTGCTGCATAAGGTTGGAAGTAGATTAATGCTATGGAGTGTCTATGCTGTCAATTTAGATTTGTCAATTTACTTGTTACATGTTTTTGGTCTGTGGGAGGAAACCGGAGAGCCCGGTGAAAACCCACGCAAACACGAGGAGAACATGCAAACTCCGCACAGAAATGCCGACTTGGCCAGGTAGTGTCTGACCCACCCACATAGCAAAATTTCTCTGGCCCAGCTCTGGCCCACACAATCAGGTTTTGCTTGGCCCACATGCCGCAGTGAATTACGGTACATGACTGGACCAAATCTGGCTTCCAGACAAGGGCCAAACACAGACCATATCTGGGCCAAGTCTCAGCCAAGTTAATAACTCATAACTGGGCCTGAACTGGGCCAGATAGGTTGGTGTGTCACGATTGCAATGAAATTGATAAACCCATGGAGTGATGCGCTTTAGGCACACTATGGGCGTGCTTTTTCTCAAAGTGACCTGATTGGTAGAATTTTTTTTCTTTACTCAAAAATTATTTTAGTGTATTTTAAATGTGGGTCAAGACTGGCCAAACTCACATGGCCCACTTATTAAATTTTTAAATCTGGGCCAAATACTACGTTTTTCATCTGGCCCAAATCTTGTGTGCCGCCTTAAAAACAGTGCCACCTCTGCCAAACCCAGGCCATGTTTGGCCCACATGCTGTATGCCAGTGCCGGATGAATGCCTGCTGTGCCAGCTTTTTGCCAAATCTGGGCCAGAATTCTTTGCTACTAGGGCAGTGACATTCTTGCTGTGTGGCAATGGTGCTAACCGCTAGGCCTCCATGCTGCCCTGACAAGGAAATGGGAGGAGTAGGGGTGGAGGGGGGATTCTTCAAGACGAAGATGACTGAGGTAAGATACTCTGGTTGTTTACAGTTTTAAATCATTTTTATTGTCTGCATTTTATGTTCCTAAACTTGTCTTTTTTATTCCTGTTTATGTAAAGCACTTTGAATTGCCCCTGTGTATGAAATGTGCTATATAAATAAACTTGCCTTGCCTTAAGGAGTCGTCTTATTGGTAAATCAGTGTTAGCTAATGTGAACCAGCTATCAATCATAAGCACGTGCTCCTCTCGAAATTAGTTTATAAATAAACTTCACTTTCTACTGACCTGAATAGAAATCAAGCATTTCATGCTCTGTTCCCACAAACATTGAAAAAATGAAATTGTCCAAAAGGTCTTGTTATACTGAAACATAAATTGTTCCGTTTTCTGGAACTAAGCGGGCAAACTCAACCCCTGAAAAGCAACCCCACACCATGGAGTACCACCAGGCAGGCTCGTGCACAAATAGGGCTCAACCTGTGCAGTGCACATGCCCTTTTTAGTCTTGGATGTAAAGTGCCCTTTCAAAATGATTAAAAGTGCCCCCACGACAAAACAACCCCCCCCCCCCAACCGCCCTTTAGTAGGCGCGCAACAACACCGCTCTTGAGTACGCCAACCCCCCCCCACTTTACAGTAGGCGCACGACAACACCGCTGATCAGAACGCCATCAAAAACAACTCTCTTCAGTACGCGCGCAACAACAACAACAACCCCCCTCCCCCCCCCCACCTTATAAAAATTTATCCCGCACATGCCCTTTGGACAGTCTCTGCACGGGCCTGCCACCAGGGGCACACTGGTTATCGAGAGTCAACTTCTCTTGTTGTGGTCCTGCCCCCTTCACAATTAACATTACATAATGAAGTGTCAAGCGCAAGTGATTTACGCGAGGGAAAATGCTTTTCTGCCAATGACGAGTTTTTATGGCAATATGTGTTTTAGGTATATTATGGTAGGGAAAGCCCTAACGGATGTTCCGAGTGAGGTACAGGACGTCATGTGCTCTAGAACAGGGGTTCTCAAACTTTGCAGCCCGCGACCCCCAAAATGATAATGCCAGTGACTCGTGACCCCCAATATTCTCTGAGGTGGTGGTTATAAATACAGAAACCTTGTATGCAATGACACGCACAAACACACCAATAGACCCAAGTCTATTCTATGTTTTTTTTTGTATGTCAGTGCTGTAAATGGGCTAGAAAGTTTAACCTGGTGTTACAAAATCTGCTGCATCTGACAGTATTGCTGTGTCTTTAGTACAGGGTTTTTCAAAGTCTGAGACAGTGGGCCTCCCTTTTGACACAACTTATCCATTGGCGCCCCCCTCCTCCCAAACACGCACGCACACACGCGCACACACACACACACACAAACACACAAAAAATTCTTGAGGTTTTTCTGCTACCTCATCATGCTTGGTTTCAAGGTGTCGCCGAAGGGTAGCGGGTCTCATGCTGTCATTAGCCAAAATATCTTGACAAACCACACATAAAGGTCGTGGTTCATCAGCTGGTCCTGTACACAAAATCCTAAATTCAAATACTGACCATCATATCGTCGTCTTTTGGGTTTAAGCCCTGAACTTGAAGGCTTTGAATCAGGGGGTCTCAGAAACCGATCCATTGTATTAGCAGCATGATTAGCAGGCATATACATGTCTTGGCGGGCTTGCCAAACAGAAGCGAATTCACAGCTATGGCCTTCTGGGTAAAAAAGGTTTTCTTATTTTTGACGTATTATTTTTTTAGCTTTGTTTAATTAAAACATTTAAAAATAATAAAAAATACATATAATAATTAAACTTAATAATTATATTTTTATTATATAATATTTTTTCCCGCGCCTCCCCTGACATGCTCTGGCGCCCCCCTGGGGAGGTGCGCCTCACACTTTAAAAACCCCTGCTTTAGTATAATGTAATTACCCGAGAAGTCGCAATCCAATAGAACTAGTAACTATAAGCTACTATAGTAACTATAAACGACTATTTTTTTCTCTTCAGTAAGTTATTGATAAAATACAGTAAGTCTTAAGGTTTAATAAAAATTTATTGATTTTTGAAAATCACCAGGCGACCCCCCTTCATTGTCCCGCGACCCCTTGGGGGGTCCCGACCCCCACTTTGAGAACCTCTGCTCTAGAAAGTAAAACCCAAAAGAAAGTAAGATCCCGGGTAAAGATACGAGTTATACAACCTACCTTTGACTTAATCCCTACCGTTACTATACTTTGAGTGAATAACCACATTTCTTATATTTTGAAACTGTTCCACTTCCTGCCCATTGAAACGCAAGGGTCAGTGTAATGCAGGCAGTGGTGGAGCCAGAGGGGTGTCCGGGGTGGCTAGAGTACCCCAAAATTGTGTTTGCTGCTGGTAGTTTTTGATGCTGACTGACATCTCGTTTGTCTAAAGAAAGTTTTGAATTTTGTCGGCAACGCTCAAGCCATTTTAAAATCAGTGACGAGCCAAAGACAAGAGCATATAGTTTGTGCAGATGGAGTTCACAGGAAGTTGCTAACTCTCCATTGAAGTGAATCGTTGCTTGTTGCTGTGTGTCACTCATAGTATGGATGGGCTTAAGTGTGCCTTTACATCACAACAAGGCTATGTTTTACATACCAGTACAACCAGCCCCTAGACTTCTCTTTTTGCACACACATTTTTCTTGTCACATTTAAGGTAAGTTGCAAAGGCCCTGGCTTTATTGTGGCTGGAGGAACAAGCTCACCAACAGATAGATTACAGAAAGTTAAACATTATTACAATATAGGGTTGTAACAATATACCGGTATGACGGTTTACCACGATTTGAACGTGCACGATTATCATACCATGAACAATTGCATATCAACGGTTTTAACCCTTAAAGACCGAGACAGCCGCCCACGGCTAAAAATAAGTATTGCTCTTAAATGTTTAATAACTTTTGATCCGCTGATCCGATTCATACAATTCAAAGATTGGCATAAAGAAGAGAATCTCAGCTTTCCAGTGCTGTATCACATAACATTCGCGGACTTTCAGAGGCTCCGGAATCAGTGCGGTTACGTCATCAATATTTGACAACGCTGATTTGACAAAGAAACGCTCGTCACTGTGTCTCCGGACAAACCAGACATGATACATTGATGCATTGTCCCTCCTCCATGCCCAGATTGGTTCAAACTCGCTATATCACAACCAATAAGCATAGGTTTCGCTTTTGTTTGTGGACCAAAAACGAGCTTTTTAAACAACACTGAATGAGAGATAGGCATACATTTATGCGCGGCTAAATAAAAAGCAAAAAAAAAAGTTTTGCATGAAATAATTCTCATACTAAGTACTTTTGCATGCACAGCAGCACAGAAACATGACAAAACAGTGACACAGCAAAGACGAACTGCTGCTCTTGCTGTTTTCAAAAGACGCAAATGAAGGTGCAGCTGTTTGTCTGCATTGCAGACAACCATATCCAAATCCATATCCACAGACAACCATATCCATGCTGGCACATAAAACCTAAGGATGTTCCATATTGAATCTAGTTTCGTTATGTAACTATTTATAGTATAGTAAATATTTATATCTATTTTTTACTGAGGATTTGCACCATGTTTATTTGGACTTTATTTGGACTTTGACACATTATTTATTATTTTTTTATTTTTATTTGTTCATTGTAAGTGGTGTTGTTTATAGTAACTAAAAATATATTATTTGGAAAAAGTCAAATTTGCTTCACTGTTCTATTATTTTGTAACATTTGTAACATACCGTATACCGCGAAACCGTCAAACCGTGGTATTGTTTTAGACGATTATCATACCGTGAAAAATTCATACCGTTACAACCCTATTACAATAACATATTTAGAGAACCTTACCATTCACTGCCCAGCGGATCCAATAATTCCACGTCTTCAGACGGCTTCTGAAGAGGATCACCGCTTTCAAAAAAATCCAGACCATCATCCACCTCTTTCTCAATAAAGTCAGGCTTATTTATGGTTTTGACTTCAACAGCCGTTGTCTTTGCTCCTACCAACACAATACATATATTACCTAACAAAATTGATTACAATTCAATAAATAATAATAATATTAACATGTCAGGATGAATTCATATTAATTGCAGTATGGAAAACTGAAAAATGTTGGTTTTCCAACCTAAAAACTCCAGCAACTCTGGACAATTTGCCAGAAGTGGGTGCTTGGAAAGGAATTTGACTAGTTCATCAAAAGCCACCCTTCTGTTGCAGAGGTCGGTCTCACTCACAAACAGGGCTTTGCGGGGCATTGGAGGCAGATGTATGCTTGGATACTTAGTCTTCAGACTGTAGTACAGCTGCTCAATTTCACTGTATTTTTTAGAAACCTGAAACAGAACAATCATAATCATCATCTCAGAAATGTAGAGCATTTAACAACACACAATATTTCACAGAAATCTGCCCTATAGTCGCCTTAAAGTGGACATGATTCATTCATTCATTTCTTGTCGGCTTAGTCCCTTTATTAATCCGGGGTCGCCACAGCAGAATGAACCGAAAACTTATCCAGCAAGTTTTTACACAGTGGATGCCCTTCCAGCTGCAACCCATCTCTGGGAAACATCCACACACACACTCATACAATTTAGTCAACCCAATTCACCCGTACCGCATGTGTTTGGACTGTGGGGGAAACCAGAGCACCCGGAGGAAACCCACGCGAAGGCAGGGAGAACATGCAAACTCCACACAGAAACGCCAACTTAGCCGAGTCTCGAACCAGCGACCTTCTTGCTGTGAGGCGACAGCACTACCTACTGCGCCACTGCCTCGCCAAAGTGGACAGGATGTAATGATGAAATCATGCACCTTATATCCACCAAGCACCAGTAATATTAGACCTATATTTCCCTTTGAATATCTTCATTTTAACTAATACAGGCAATTTGTGAAGATATTGTAAATAAAATAGACATAGTCTCATACTTATAATTTTGGGACAATGAAAAGTCTTATCGTAAGGGTCAAATAATACCACACAAATCCTAAGTTAACAAAGAGCATCCAGAAAAAAACTTCAAGCAATTTCAATATCCATATTTGAGTTGGACAAATTCTGCTCCATTTAACTGTAAGTTCAATCTGAATATTCATAATTAAATAATAACTTGTTGTTATCAATCATTAATATTCATAAAATTAAGCAAATCTTGTTACATTTCAATATTTATTCATTAATTTTCTTGTCGGCTTAGTCCCTTTATTAATCCGGGGTCGCCACAGCGGAATGAACCGCCAACTTATCCAGCAAGTTTTAACGCAGCAGATGCCCTTCCAGCCGCAACCCATCTCTGGGAAACATCCACACACACACACTCATACACTACGGACAATTTAGCCTACTCAATTCACCTGTACCGCATGTGTTTGGACTGTGGGGGAAACCGGAGCACCCGGAGAAAACCCACGCGAAGGCAGGGAGAACATACAAACTCCACACAGAAACGGCAACTGAGACGAGGTTCGAACCAGCAACCCAGTGAGCTTCTTGCTGTGAGGCGACAGCACTACCTACTGCGCCACTGCCTCAAAGAGACCTCTTTCCCGGGGCACATGCCGGCATCTCCGGGTTCGTTTGCGTCACCGCACGGGCTCGGGGATCTGGACCCGACTCCCTTTCGGTCGAGGGGGGGCGACAGAGGCCATCGCCCCTCTCAATATTTATACTAATATTAATGTTAATATTTGAGACTCATTCATTCTTTCGTTTTCTTTTCGGCTTAGTCCCTTTATTAATCTGGGGTGGCCACAGTGGAATGAACCGCCAACTTATCCAGCATATGTTTTATGCAGCGTATGCCCTTCCAGGTGCAACCCATCACTGGGAAATGTCCACACACACTATGGACAATTTAGCCTACCCAATTCACCTGTACCGCATGTCTTTGGACTGAGGGGGAAACCGGAGCACCCGGAGGAAACCCACACAAACACAATGAGAACATACAAACTCCACACAGAAACGCCAACTGACCCAGCCGAGGCTTGAACCAGCAACTTTCTTGCTGTGAGGCGAACATGCTACCCACTGCGCCACCATGGGTAATATTGGCGATAAATTAAAATGATCACTACATAATATGGTGGAATACATGAGGCTGAAATATTACAGTCTTGTAAATAGTGTTGTGAGAAATGTACCAAAGCGACTGAGAAAAACTATAATATCATTACCAATATTGTTGTCATGAATTTAAAATAACACTACCTTATAGTGCTGCAAAAACTAATAAAAAAATTGTAATTGTACAACCATAGACAGTTACACACAACAAACTGCAGAACGTCTCCTGTTTTGTGTATTGCTGACTTGAAGGAAGAAAGGCAGGTCACAACCACAATCTGATATTCCACATGCCCTGTAATCACCGATCCTCGGATCTCCTGATAGAGTGGCACATGGAGGTCGATGCCAGTAGCCTCATTTTGCAACGGCCTATGAAAAGAAATACATAAGTAGGAAAAGATTTAGAAAATCATTGTCTTAGAACTGACTTCAGCCAATTCAGTTGAGCATCCAATACTGAAGTGCATGCATTGAATGTGTAAGTACAAACTTATCACAAGAAATCACATATAAACAAAATTCGGTCCCACTTTATATTAAGTGTCCTTAACTACTATGTACTTGCATCAAAAATTAAATACAATGTACTTACTGTGTTCATAATGTATTTGTGAACACTTGTGGTGCTCTTGAGTTGGGATAGAGGTAGGGTTATGGACAGGTTTGGTGGTATGGGTAGGTTTAAAGGTGGGTTAAGGTGTAAGGGATGGTCAACAGTGTATTTACAAATGTAGTTACAAATGTTAACTACATATGTAATTACATACATATATTTAATCAAGCATAAGTACACAATAAATACATGTATTTACTCAATAAGTACATTGTAACAAACTCTTAATTCCTGCGTAGGTACATATTAGTTAAGGCCACTTAATATAAAGTGGGACCCAAAATTCATGTCTAGAGTCTATCAAGAGGAGTCAGTGCTTGTTCTGTTTATATGTATTAACTGTTATTTTTGTACTCCACTGCCTTTCAAAAAAGTTATTTTTAAATATTAAATGTATTTATTTATTATGTTAATATCGCTTGAGATATAATTCACTTATAATAATTCACTTTTTTTTGGTATTTAACACAGCATGTGTTATTATTGTGGAGTATCACATTTATGGAAATAAACAAGGAAGAAAGCACTTTAGATAGTCAAGGCTGGACTGTAATTTAAATTAAGATAAATCATTAATACCCTGTTGAGCTGATATCGGCTTTAATACACAGTGAATAACTGGATAGTGGAATATTGATGTCTTAACGCAAACTTTTCTTTTTCCTTTTTTTACTCTTTAATTGTAAACTTGCTTAATTAGTATTCTTTTTAATAAATTATTTTATTTATTATTTATTTCAATTTATTATTTTTTTCTTACTCAGCGGATATGTTTGTTTTTAATTCATATATTTTATTTCTTAAATTTTGAGGGAACAGTGGGAAAATAGGAAAACTAAAGCAGTCTTGTTATTTTTTCTATGCTGTATTGTATTGTATACAACTATGTATGGTCATGTAAAACAGTGGTTCTCAAAATGGGGTTCTCAAAGGGGGGGTCGCTTGGTGATTTCGAAAAATCTATGTATTTTTATTAAACCATAACCATATTTTATCCATAACCTACCGAAGAGAAAAAAAAAACAGTTGTTTATAGTTACTATATATTTACTATAGTAGCTTATAGTTACCAGTTCTATTGGGTTGCGACCCCTGGGGTAATTACATTATATTAAAGATACAGCAACAGTGTCAGATGAAGCAGATTGATTTCATAACACCTGGTTAAAGTTTCTTGCCCATTTACAGCACTGACATACATAAAAAAAAAAAAAATTAAATGAAGAATAGACTTGGTGTGTGTACGCCATTGCATGCAAGGTTTCTGTATTTATAACCACCTCAGAGTATATTAGGGGTTGCAAGTCACTGGCATTGTCATTTTGGGTTTTGCAGGCTAAAAAAAATTGGGAACCCCTGATGTAAAACACCAATAATAATAATTTTTAAAAAGTCAATAGAATAAGTTTAAATGTTAGAATAAGTAATTGATATAGTTTAGAATGATTTCTATATTTATTTATTCATAGAAAATATTCCAAACTTCATGACCACTTACTGTCCACAAAGAACATTTGTGTTGTGATCAGATTTGCACTCTTGTCGTATAGGCTACAAATCTTCGCTAGTTAAGAGATCACATGCAGAGTAACAGTGTAGAGACCTACGATATGACTAATGCCACGAATTAGACTAATACAATAACACTACATCCCGAATTACCTGCTTGTTATACGTCCGTCTGACATTGTTGAACTAGTTCTCCACAAGCGATATCTTTGACTTGTTAAATTATGAAGTGAAACGGAGAGCTTGAAATCAGGAACTAAACCTCGTGACGTCAGGTCATGAGACCAGTTGCATTTTCTTTTCGAGTACTTGAGAGGAAGAATACGATGAATCAATGCGATTGTCATTCTTCACATTTTTTGTCAGAGATATAATATTGGTTTGAGGAAATATATATTATTAAGGACACAATCAAACGCGATAAGAAAAAAATATTTCGTAGTCGGCAGGATTCGAACCTGCGCGGGGAGACCCCAATGGATTTCTAGTCCATCGCCTTAACCACTCGGCCACGACTACACGTGATGAGCTGGCAGATTGTCTAATTTTAAAAGTGACATCCCGAAAAGCATTGTGACGAACAATATATGTGAAGATTATTAGAACAAAAACAGAAAAAATGCAGCATGCGAAAAAAATGTTTCACTTTAAGATTAAAAAAAAACTTTTTCAGTACTTTTTCAGTCTAATGTAAAGCCTAAAACATTCATCTGTGCCTGATTTCATTTGCAATATATTAAAACAAAATATTTTAAAATTACGATGCAGCAGCACTTTTATTAATAGTTTTATTTACTGAGGGATATGTTGGAAAATAATGTGCATAATTATAAACCTTTTATTTGGATGCTCGCATGGTGTTTTGTGAATTATGCTACGATGAAAACATTTTTTAAAACCCCGTGTAAAAACACTCGAAAGGGTTTACAATAATATGTCCACAAGGGGTTAATATGTCCACAACAGCAAACAAGTTTATATTGTGCATTACCCCTTGTAACCAGCAGATGTCCACATTGTGCTATATGTATGTATGTATGTATGTATGTATGTATGTATGTATGTATGTATGTATGTATGTATGTATGTATGTATGTATGTATGTATGTATGTATGTATGTATGCATGTATGTATGTATGTATGTATGTATGTGTTGTATATGAGTGCCAATGATACTTTTAAAATGTATTTCACTACAATAAAATTTCAATTATATTCAAATCTTTTCAATGCATGCAACACAACTGAATGTGGATCTGTGCTAGTTTCCTGCTGCATTTCAAACTTCAAAACCAATAGTACAGAGAAAGCGTTCTGCTTCATGAATCTTTTACTTTTACCTGCTAAATATCACATCCATAAATGCAAATTCTCCAATAATAAACCACTTTTTAAGGTATTCATAAATGGATTGAAACAATACTTTGGAACACAGTTCAGGGAACACTAAGGGTAGGAAAACATTATCTTGTCATGCCCTATTTAAAATTCCCCTGTAACATCAGTACTTCATTTTAAATTACTTACACTCCTAATATTGTATTTTTATTTTAAGTTTTACTTTATATGTATTTCACATTGTATTTTTTTTCTTTACTGTTTTATCCCCCTGGCATCCTCTATGTTCATTCTATAGTTCATAATGTTTCATTATGCTGTAATAAAATAAGCGTAATCTAGAGGCCTTTGCCTGACACATAAGCCACTCCTGATACCAAATGATCAACTAGAATTCAAGTTATTTGTTGTTCCTAAAACTTGGAACAAGACTTTTGTCAGGAAGTGTTTAAGTTGATTTAGGTCAATACTCCCATCAGTTTAGTGCACCAAAATGTATAAAAATATTTGTTTTTTACCTATTGTTTGTCTTCAGCATCAGCTCGGGATGATTGTTTACTAGGGTAGGGACAATATGATGCATTTTGTGCTGCTGACCCCAATGACAAACAAGCCTGTGCTGGTGCACTCAGGGCCCTCCGCCGAATACCTTGGGTAAGATCAGGCCAATTGGGGCTTTGGGGCGGGGTTAATGAGAAAGGCGGAGTTTTACTGAGTCAGGTTAAGAGGTGGCCAGATGCACACTTCACTTATGTTAGTTTTGCCATCACACTTGCTTACAAGAAGAAAATGAAGAGGGAGACCACTCAGGATAGGATGCCAACTACACTTACAGTCGGTAAGTAAACAAAACTAATTAATGGAAAAGATTTGTGTACATATGGAGATATATCATTTAATGTTGTTATTAACATGATATTTGTTTGCTTTGCAATTTCTTACAATGTTTCTTCTGTTAAGGTGCACAGTAATTGATGTGCTTCTATGTTCCCTACTGAAAAAAAAACATCTTAAACCAGCCTAAGCTAGTTGGCTGGGTTTAGTTGGTTGACCAGGTTGGTTTTAGAGGGGTTTTGGCCATTTCCAGGCTGGTTTCCAGCCTGGTCTTAGCTGGTCAGACTGGAAAATTATCAGCTAAACCCAGCTTGACCAGCCTGGTTTAAGCTGGACATACCTGGTTTTGGCTGGTCAGGCTGGTTTTAGCTGGTCATCTCCCAGCCTGACCAGCTAAGACCAGGCTGGAAATGGCCGGAAACCAGCCTGGAAGTGGCCAAAACCCCTCTAAAAACAGTCTGGTTGACCAGCTAAAACAAGCCAACCAGCCTGGGCTGGTTTAAGCTGTTTTTTTCAGTAGGGTTACCATTAGTTAAATAGCATTTTCATTCAAAGTCCCTTTATGTTACCAGCTTATTATATGTATTTTTTCATGCCAGTAAATAATTATGGCTGTATATGAATATTACAGAGAGAAATGACAGCACGTCTGTGATCAGAGAGGGATCACATCACAGTCCTCCAAGGACACGACCAGGTATTCTGAGACTTGATCTATCAAGTAACCTTATGTTATCCTGTATTTGAGGCTAAACGTTACTGTTTCGCTCCTTTTGTTCCTCCAGAGTCTCGAAAACGCAAAGCAAGTTTCACAACCGAAGACTTTCTGCTGTACATGCGTGAACACTCGCAGACACAAATCAAGGTAGAGCAAGAAATGCGACGTCAGGACAGAGACGCAGAAATGGCTATGCGACAGCAGGAGTTGGATGTAGATGTGCAACTAAGACGGGAAGAGATGGCACAAAGACGGAAGGAAGTAGAGGCCTTTACTTCAGCTTTTGCAAACTTGGCTGCAGCTCTTCTTCAAAGAAAGTAGACCAGTCCATCCAAATCCCATATGTCATGGTCTGTTTGTGTAGCCGTTTTTAAAAGCACCTTTTTATCATACTTATCTTCCTATTTTACACTATTTAGTATATTGTTTAAAATAAAAGCTGTTTTTTAAACAATTATGGATTGTCGTTGTTTTCTAACGTGAATGTAAAAGTTCACACCATTTTCATAATTTAACCATAAAAAGATATAGGTTTATGTATAAGGATTATAGCGCTTATGAAATAGCAAGCTTTATTTTAATTAATAAAACTATATATTCAAATTAATACAACATATAGATGTCCTTATTGTAATTATTTGAGTTATCAAACAGGTATTGTTGAAGGACTATGCTTACTGATGGTTGTCTAGTAATGATTGTTGTCTCTAACGATTGTAATGATTTGGGGAATCAGGCAGGTATTGTTATAGACAAGTACACCTATTTTTCTTTAGAGATGTAAAGCAGGTCCTATTCATATGAAATGATTTAGGCTATCAGGTTGGCATTGGCATGAACAGCTATAAGGGCTATACCTGTTGACAGGTTTTTTATGTGTAAAAAGCTTCTATTTTGGTTAATGGTCTGCCCTAGGGGAGAGCAGGGCACAAAGTAACACCTTTGAGGCCCGTAGCCAGCCTGGTGAGGCCCGTAGCCAGGGGTGGTTATTTTTTCTAAAAAAGTGGACCTTTTTGCAGTTTTGCGCCTTAGTTTTTATGTAACTATGAGAATTAAATACTGAATGTTAGTGATTTTGTTTGCTGGATTAGCTAGCCAGATTACCACACGTTTTGATGTACTAAAATATTTCCTAAATATTGCAATAAAAATATTAAAACAAGACTAATTTTTAAAATACAAACTGATTACATCAAATATCATTAGGAAAAAATAGGAATCTGTTTTGAAGCAAAAAAAACTCTAGCCTACTATCATTTATTAGACAGAAAACAAACTGGCCAGCACATTCAACTGTCCTCAATCACAATTTGGCCATTTCAATTAAAATAATAATTAAAACATAATAATAATGATGATGATACAACAATGATAATACAACAATAATAATGAATTATTCAGAATATTTCTAGGCTCTCTATTTCTAGTAAAAAAAAAAGTACATTTGAAAATTCCTGGATATCAACAACAGCCAAAATATATTCAAATTAATTTAATATGGTCAGCTTCTGGTGCTTCACACCTTTACATTGCTCATTTTTATTTCAGGAATAAAGTCTAAGATTTAGAATAAAAGGTACCTGTAAAATGTTTTCTATGTTTCAAAACAATACAGTAGTGAAAGAAGACTTCTCTTACATCAGATTATAGTCCCAACATACAGAGGATTTCGTATAGCAACAGCACACAGAGGATTTCGTTTGGTCTAAAACCTTTTTACATGAATTATTTTTACTATTTATGATGGCATAGCAGTCAAAACAGGACAAAATCTGGACCTTTGTCAGTGAGGGCTGCGTCTTCCGATTCAAGTCACCCGAACCCCCCTGGCTACAGGTCTGAAGGTGATAGAACATGTTTTATGCTTATAGTAAACATGTTTTTAATAGAATTTTGGCAGTAAAAGTGCACCTACAGGTGTTTCAGGGGCAGATCTGATTTTCTCCAGGTCATAATTTATTTTGTTTATATGAATTTTGACAAAGAATTATTATACCTGTCCAATTTCATCTGGAATGAATCCCAGATCACCTTCTGAAGTGGTTTGAGCGATCGGATTTATATGCGATCAGAATAAAAGGAATGAAGTGACCAAACAGCTTCAAAAACACACTCGTGACGTTAATTAATCTCTTTATTCTCCATTTCCACCTGGGGATACTCATCCCGAGGCCCTCAGACTATGCAGAGTCACTGATTCGATTCAAGACCAGAGACGAGATGATCCCAAGGTTTCCATATCCTGGACCAGGCCGTATCCTGAGCAGCTGCTGCGTTGGTCATGGGGGAGTGGAGAGCTTGAGACTGATTCC
Source organism: Danio rerio (assembly GCF_052040795.2). Taxonomy (NCBI): domain Eukaryota; kingdom Metazoa; phylum Chordata; class Actinopteri; order Cypriniformes; family Danionidae; genus Danio; species Danio rerio. Next base: position 54,781,659 of record NC_141037.1, on the reverse strand, counting down.
AGTGACGCCCCAGGGACAGACGAGTCTTCGCTGAGGCCTAGCTTCCAGCCTCCGCCGCTGAGACTGCAGCTCTGCACAAGACTTTTGGCCAGCGGAGAAATTAAAATGGTCATGCCCAGCTGAGTCTGGTTTCTCTCAAGGTTTTTTTTCATTACTTCCTCCAATTTGTGAAGTTTTTTCCCCTCTCCGCTGTCGCCACTAGCTTGCATGGTTTGGGATCGGTAGAGCCACACATTGATAGATTTGCTCTTCATTGTTTAAACCCTCAGTAGTGATTATTAAACTACACTGAACTGAACATAAACGCTAAAAAACCTGAACTACACTGTTCTAATTTACTATCTTTTATGTGAAGCTGCTTTGACACTATCTACATTGTAAAAGCGCTATACAAAAAAAGGTGAATTTAATTAATTTAACAACTACAATCCTATTGATAAGCACTTATAAAAAGAAAAAAAATCTAAGTTGTAATTGAGAGTTAGTTAACAGTGAGAACTGATCCCCCCCAAAAATTATGATTGAATAATCATACTGAAAGTAAATGCAAGACATGATACAAGATGATCTTCAACCTCTGGAGGAGATCGTCATCCAACACATGGGCTGCGTCCGAAACCGCATACTTCCACTATATAGTACGCTAAAATCAGTATGCGAGCAGAGTAGTATGTCTGAATTCATAGAATACGAAAATCAGTAGACGAGAAGTACCCGGATGACTTACTACTTCCGGCGAGATTCTGGAGTGCACATCCCATGCACGCTGCGCTATCCCATAATGCCCTGCGATAGAATTCATGAATGGAAGTGAAGCGACGCAAATGACACAGGTAGGTCATGTGACCATGCCAAAATGGCAGATGTAGTACGTTCGAATTCCATTCATAAGCTGTGTCCCAAATCGCATACTTATGCACTGTTCTACGCCATTTTGTAGTATAAATAGTATAAGTAGTGTGTTCACACTGAAAACTCTAAAAATATTAAATGCACTTTAATTACCCGGATGATGCACTCATTCAGCCGCTAAAATGAAGTGTGTAATGATGGACACTTCACGCACTCAACGACCGCAGGTTTGCTTACATAGCGGAAGGGGCGGAGCTATCGGGCGCACATGTTGGATAACTTTATTTATTTTGGATGGTGAAAGCAAAATTCTCCTACGAGAGTGATTATAGCGCCTCCCTATGGTGAATGCGGCAATACTCGCGGCAGGTATTACTTGATAATTCGGTCGTTTATTTCACTGATTTGGCGACCGTCAAACGTCATCAGAAAAACGGTTTGAATTTCCGCTTAGTAAAAAAACATTAGTGTGCCATTTGGGACGACACTACATACATATACTATCCTGTTGAGTGTGTAAGTGCATAAGTACATAGTGCATGAGTGCATAGTGTATAGTGTGCCATTTGGGACACATATACTTTTCACATTCATACTGTATAGAACGTACTTTTCTAACAGCCGAGTAGTACGTTTAAATTCAAATACAGTACCTACTGAGTAGTAGGCGGTTTCGGACGCAGCCATGGTCAGCCAGCTAAGACCAGGCTGGAAATGGCTGGAAACCAGCGTGGAAATGGTCAAAACCTCTCTAAAACCAGCCTGGTCGACCAGCTAAAACCAGCCAACCAGCCTAGGCTGGTTTAAGCTGGATTTTTTAGCAGGGCACACAGCAGCTGTAGTTACAGCACTACATACTCAAAGGTAAATTATGTATTCTCTTTATGTATGTATTTACACACCAATATCAATACTGCTAATGTTAAAATGTCAAATCTAGATTAAAGACCTATCTGTTTAGTAAAGCATACACTCAATGCATCACCTAGCGGGTTCCACACAGGCTTCTGCATCTTGCTTATATACACTTTGAACAGCAGCTACGCTAATTATTTTCTTTATTCTCTATTTTCACCCGGGGATACTTATCCTGAGGTCCTCAGATTATGCGGAGTCACTGATTGGATCCAAGACCAGCGACGTGATGATCCCAAGGATTCCATATCCGGGACCAGGCCATATCCTGAGCTGCTGCTGCGCTGATGGTCGTGGGGAGTGGAGAGCATGAGTCTGATTCCAGCGACGCTCCAGGGACAGACGAGTCTTCGCTGAGGCCAGCTTCCAGCCTAAACCTAGGCGAATGAAGCTCTGCACAAGACTTTTGGCCAGCAGAGAAATTAAAATGGTCGTGCCCAACTGAGTCTGGTTCTCTCAAGGTTTTTTTTCTTCACTTCCATCAGGTGAAGTTTTTTTTTTCCCTCTCCGCTGTCGCCACTACCTCGCATGGTTCAGGATTGGTAGAGCTACGCATCGATGAATTGGCTCTTCAGTGTTTGAACTCTCAGTAATGATTAAATCACACTGAACTGAGCTAAACTGAACTGAACTTAAACACTAAAACCTGAACCACACTGTTCCAGTTACTATGACCATTTATGTGAAGCTGCTTTGACACAATCTACATTGTAAAAGCGCTATACAAATAAAGCTGAATTGAATGGAATTAATGTTCTTTGCACATTTTCCGCTCTATTTGCACAGTGATACTCTGCACTCTGGTCAACGATATTCTATTCAGTTTTTATTTTGTTATTTATTCATTTTTTTTATCTTTAATTAAATGTTTTTGTCACTGTTTGCAGACCCCGCACAATATGTGACCAAGGCAGTTTATTCTATAGTCTTGTTAACCGTGTTAACGTGTTAACTGTTTTTGTTTTGTATTATATCGCACAGCTTTTTTATAGTTCTGTGATCTTTTTATGTACCAAATTGGTCCTGGAAACTGTCTCATTTCATTGTGCAATGTGTTCATAAATTATGGTTGATATGACAGTAAAAGCTCCTTGAACCTTGAACTTCTAATCCCTTGTTAATATGCAGTAACATTCCCTTAAATAACGTTGGTAACACTTTATAATAACTACACACTATAAATCATTTATTAAGCATTAGCAAATAGTGAATTCATTATCTGTTAAGCATTAACTCTACATTAATAAGCGTTAGTAAGCAGTTTAAAACTGCAGCTACAAATGCTCTATTCTTGACTTATAAGCACCTATATAATGTGTTTAATAATTGTATTTTCACACTTAGTTAACGATTTATTTTTCATTACTAAATTAAGTATTGCATTATTTACAAACCAGTTGTATTTAAGAGTAGTTGAGGGTTTTTAGGATAATTCAGAATGAGTTCGTAAATGATTAATAAACTATTGAAATCAACGTTTATATGTCTTATTATTCAGGCATGTATTTATGATTACTATGTATATTAATAAATGCTTTATTAACTCAACTTCATCTAGTTTTGTGACCTAATCTAAAGTGAGGATTATTTATGCTTTATAAATCCCTTATAAATGACAAATAAAGGCTCAGTTAAATTCTAAACAGGAAAAATGACATTATTCATTCCTATTCAATTAAAGATACACAAATGAAACTGTAATTCAATTAAAAAATAAATCTTTGCCACCTTATCTAAAATAAAATCACTGTAGAGTTTAAACATTGCATCTTATTATAATGTTTAATTATTATATTGTTGTTTTATCCAGTTTTATGTCATATTTTGACACTACTGTTTTTGGCATTGTTTAAAGTTTACAGTAATTTTACTTTTTAGAAAAGATTGCACAGATTATTGTTCATTCGATTCTTAGTCTTTAATAGTCATTTATAAAGCATGAATAGTCCTCACTTTAGATTAGGTCACAAAACTGCATGAAGTTGAGTTAATAAAGCATTTATTAACATATTAGTTAACTATTAGTATATGCCTGAATAATAAGACATAAACATTGATTTCAATAGTTTATTAATCATTTACTAACTCATTTTGAACGATTCAAAAAACCCTCAACTACTCCTAAATACAACTGGTTTGCAAATAATGCAATACTTAATTTAGTAATGAATATATAAATCATTAACTAAGTATGAAAATACAATTATTAAACACATTATATAGGTGCTTATAAGTCAAGAATAGAGCATTTGTAGCTGCAGTTATAAACTGCTTACTAACACTTATTAATGTAGAGTTAATGCTTAACAAATAATGAATTCACTAGATACTAATGCTTAATAAATGATTCTAAGTGTGTAGTTATTATAAAGTGTTACCATAACGTTTGCTGTTTAAATTAGACATCGTGTGCTTTATGAGCCCCTTTAAATTGAGGCATTAATTTAAATATATATTAATAACTTTTATTTAGATTAAATACCTATAAAATCTAATGATTAGATATCTAATTTATCAAGTAATTCCAAACAATTGGATAGTTAAAACCACGCATTAAATTGTGAGACATTTTCTAAGCATAGCACCTTGTCATTTGTTAGATATATTTTCTGATGTGCCTAAGTGATTTAATGTCTCTCTTTTAATTTCATGTCTAACAGAAGCACTTTCACGTCCATCTCATGAGCATCATCCACTTGCCTCCATGACATTACAACATAAAGCACATAGCTAAAAGTTTCTCTAATTCAGAAACTTTTTATCTTTCATCCAGTGCTGTGCTTGGCAGGGTACTACACTGGATAGTGTGGCCGGCTAATTTACTATTTCATACCAAATCAGCCCTCACACTGGTGTCACTGAGTACAAGAGAGAGGTGAGGGGGTGGAAAGAGATTATCTGTCCAAGAATGCAAGTCAATGGCAAAAAAAAAAGAGAAAGAAAGGAACTGCTGAGTGCAGGCTTTGTCTGTGCTGCAACTGAAAAATAAAACAGACAAATTCATAAGAGAAAATCGACAAATACATTTCATTGAATGATCAAGTTAATCTGTACAAAAATGTCAACAACTACTAACATTGCCTTGTTAAATGACCAAGATAAAAAAAGCACAAAAAGCATTTCTCCTATGCAGCCATATATGGCAATTAATTGTAATGCAGATATATTCTTTGAAATGATTTTTCTGGAATTAAGGAGAAAAACAAAACAATGGGAATTTCAGCTTTTTTATATATAACTGCAATAGGGTATATGCGGAGCTAGTGTTTCTTCCCATACTAATAAACTTTCAGTAAACAGTTAATGTGACTTTTTCCACTTTATACAGTTCCTTTCACAGCAGCGATGTTGTAATGTAATTAAAAAATAATCAGTTAAATAGACGTTGCCATTTATTTAGTTGCTCAAGCGTAAACGAGACAAAAAGCCGTTTACTCGTACGCTCCTGTCAGAATCGGCAGGTGAGCGCAGAAGCTCCATTGAATATTCATTCATTCATTTTCTTGTCGGCTTAGTCACTTTATTAATCCAGTGTCTCCACAGCGGAATGAACCGCCAACTTATCCAGCACATTTTTACGCAGCGGATGCCCTTCCAGCCGCAACCCATCTCTGGAAAACATCCACACACACTCATTCACACACACACCCATACACTCCGGACAATTTAGCCTACCCAATTCACCTGTACCACATGTCTTTAGACTGTTGGGGAAACCAGAGCACCCGGAGGAAACCCACGCGAACGCAGGGAAAACATGCAAACTCCACACTGAAACGCCAACTGAGCCGAGGCTCGAACCAGCGACATTCTTGCTGTGAAGCGACAGCACTACCTACTGCTCCACTGCGTCACCCCTCCATTGAATATACTGGGGGTAAAATAAAAGTTCATATTTTAAAGACATGGAGGGGAAAAAAGTAATTTAATGCAGTGCTTCTTATATAATCTGAGACCCACTTTATATCGGATATTACTCAGCCAGTGTACAGACTTTAAACACACCAATTTTGTAATGGCATACAGTTCACCGGAAGAGCATAACCCAGCTTAACAAATTAAAAGTCCTTTAGCATACTTCCGCATATACCCTATAGACCAATTACCAACCTACGTCATACGAGTCCCCGGTTGCAAAAAAAAGACAGGCTGCAATAGTCGTGCTGTGCAGTAGGATGCCAAATTCGAAAAATAGAGAACTTAACTTTTTTTTTTTTTGTTTAATTTATTTATTTATTTTAAAGATGTAATTTTTGCCTTTATTATTAGATAGGCCAGATTTTAGACAGGAAGTGTAGTGGGAGAGAGAGAGAGACAGGGGGTACGGTAGGGAAATGTCGTCAAACCGGGAGTCGAACTCGCAATGCCCTGACGTGCTATTGCACCTTATGTCAGCGCGCTAACCACTAGGCTATTGCGCCAACAAGAACTTAACTTTTACCGTACACCACACTGCTTTAATGCCAACTGCAGATGTCTTTGTCTAAAAGGGAGCTAAATGGAGTGACGGCCTAATAAAAATGCTGGACTCTGCAGTTTGTCATAACAGGTACGTTCACGCTATGCTGAATCATACACATTACTTGTTTTTGATTTTATCAAAAACTGTTATGGTTAATTTAACTGCGGACACTGAATGCTAAGAATGAAATGTGAAAGTTATTAAGGTAAACTTGGTTTTTTATTCACACATTCATTCAGTGACAACTTGTGACACACTCCCTTTATTGTTTACCACGGCACTTTGAATATTCCGTCTGAAATAACCTGCAAGTGTGACGAAAACAATATTAACACTGTTTATTTTACTGTGAACAATGCTGTACTTTGACAGTCGTTGGCTGCTAATATGATTTCGCTATTTAGAGTTTGCAAATAGTACTTTTATGAAATTATATTATCAAGAGGAAAGTCTGAATGTGCGAATATAAAACCAACTTTACCTCTATGTGTAAGTTCAAATACCTTGCCGTACAGGTGTAGTTAACTGTCAGAATGCTGTAGTTTTAATAATAAATGTTTACAAAGCATTTCGAAAATCACGATCGCAATATATATGTCCATGCCTGATATAAAATGGCGAGAAAGTGATTCATTGATATTTTTTTATAAATTGTTAAAATTTTGGTATTTGTGATGCAGCAAGCCCAGAGATTGTTGTGTTCACTATGACTTTATATAAATATTAACTTTAATGAGTGATATGAATAAAAAGTGGTCATAAACGAATGATTTCTTAACTCAAATGAGTGGCAGCTTGGACCCGGAAACAGTATTACGTACGCCGCCAACACGTCACCACCTAACAAACGGATACTCTATGGGGTATATGCCGAAGCATGCTAATAGGACTTTTAATTTGCATTAACCTGGGTTAAGCGCTTCCGGCGAATTGAATGGCAATGCAAAATCCGGTGCGTTTAAGGTCTGTTTTCTTTAAAAAATCAGCGATCTCCTCTAGCTGTGTGATATCCGATTTAAAGTGGGTCTCAGATTGTACAAGAAGCACTGCATTAAATTACATTTCCCCTGCCATATCTTTATAATATGAGCATTTATTTTACCCCAGTATATTCAATGGAGCTTCTAAGTTAGCCTGCCGATTCTGACGGGCGCGCAGTGGCGTAGCGGACGGGCCCGCAGGGCACGCACCGCGGGGGGGCCCCGCGTAATTAGGGGGCCCCACGTCGTCGCGATTTTTAATAATTGAAAATCCAGGAATCGCAATAATCAAACTCTTGGGAACAACTGTGGTCGGAACCAAAGTTTACAGGTCTGTGTTCTCTGAACTCCGCTCAAGCGGTGGACTACTTCATTCTGATTGCTTGCCGCCGAACCGCGTCATGGCCAATGAAGACGCGCCGCTGTTTCTCGCCGCCGGTTCTCGTTAAAAAATGAATGACTTCTGGCTACTTTGACGCTCTCGCCACTTTCGGTTTGTGATCGCTCCTCAGTTTGTGAAGAATTCCCCGCGTTGTCACGCCACTCCGCCTCCTTTCCCCGCTCCTCAATTTGTGACATAGATATATACACTAGATATCGCATAGGGACCCTGAGCATGCGTCAATAGCGCCGCCACATTGGTACAGTGCTCCCAGGACAAATGTCATTCAACCGCACTAGTCAAGACAGTGTTATTACAAAGAAAACAAAGCACAAAGGCAGAACACTTCATAGGATTAAGTTTTTTACGTTTTTGTATGTTTTGAAATTTGTGCTAAACAGGTCACGTTATTGATAATAATATCTATAGTCACTTACTGCATTCACCATACGGCAAAGCAGCTCCAACTCGCACTAAACACTCGGTTTATGCTAGGTTTGTTGAATAAATCAGCAAACAATGCAAAAGAAATATGACAAAGAGATGCTGTGGTGCCAGAAACTTGTATTATTGTCGGCTAGCGAACGAGTCGTTCATAACGGAGATTCATTCACAAACGAATCGCTCCCTCCGTCAGTATGAGAAGTGAAAGCAGGAGAGGAGCTGTATTTTAGCACAAGATTAGATCAAATTTAACAGGGAGAGTGAATAGTACATTTTCATACACACAAACACAAGCTTTTCGTCAGGAATGCCCGTGCGATAAGTGATCCATCAATGTAGAAAAGTGATGTAAAATAAAAATTTTCATAATTAAAAAAAAATGCATACTAACATCCAGGAAAACTCCCGATCATAGATATATGTGTATATCTATATCTATGTGTATATGTGTATATCCCCGCCAATCTCCCCCGCCCCCCCCCTTCAACTGGGGGCCCCGTCGGTGATCCCTGCAGGGGGGCCTCCGCATTTTGCGCTACGCCACTGCGGGCGCGTGCGAGTAAATGGCTTTTTGTTTAATAAATAAATAAATAATAAATAAATAAATGCTAAAGTTTATTTAACTGAATGTATTTTAATGACATTACAACATCAATGCTGTATAAGGAACCGTATAAAATGAGAAAAAGTTCACAATAACAGGTCACCGGAAGTGTATCAGCATGGCAACAGCACTAGCTCGGCATATACCCTATTAGGATTTATTTGTTTAACCTTTTACAGGGAAAAGCAGTAGAATCCCAGGACCAAGACAGATTCTAATAAAACCAACATAAATTCCACAATAACCATTACAAAAGCGTTAAAATTTCTGTGGTGGTATTTTATTCTTACTTTTTGAATAGAAGTTCCCCAAAAAAGTAATCCAATTTAAAATGGTGTAGGCTGTTGTTTAGGATAAAGGCAATTTTTTTTATTAAATAAAAAAATATATATTAATATCATTACTTAATATTTTTGTTTAATATTTATCGCAATTTTATTATCAAAAAATATTACTTTAGTCCTCTACATTTTAATGTTTGCCATATTTTTCAGAAAGTCTTTAAAAAATGAATCGTCAGTTACTCACTTAAAAAATCTGATGAAACACAGGCGGGGGGTGTCTCTTCTAGCCTGATGACGTCGTCATACGTCTCGGCCAATAGCAATGTAGGCGTGAGCGCTTAGGCACGTCCGATTGGTCAAAAGTTGACGTTTCAACACTGACTGATATAAATGTCAACATAGAACTTGTAAGCATGACAAAGACCCAACACTTGTAAGAACAAAACTAACGGGACATCATTTAAGATTCCATAGAACAATAAAGAGCGGTGCGATAATTCAGTATGGTGGACAGTGTTTACCGTACACGCTCTCTCGGTGTTGGTGCTGTTGGACTTCCTGATCAGTATGCCGACGGCAAAGCAGCGAAAGTGTGGCAGCTGTACATCGGAGACACTCGGAGCAGGACAGAAGAGTACAAGAGCTGGGTGCTGGCCCTACTCAGGAAGCATGGGGTTCAGAGGGTGCTGGATGTAGCCTGCGGCACAGGGTATGACATAAATCGTGATTAAATCAGGAAATGAAAGAGACTTTCTTGCATAATACGAGACTGGCGTCGTGTTAAAGTGTATTTATTATAGAGGTAAAGTTGGGTTTATATTCGCACATTCGTTCATTTAGAAGTCCCTATATTGTTTACCCTGTTACTTTGAATATTCGATCGGAATTACTATGCAAGTATGACTTTAAAACAACATTAACACTATCTAACGTTAATTCACTGCGAACATGTACTTTGATAGTCATTGGCTGCTAATGTGATTTCCATATTTATAATTTGCAATTAATACTTTTCTGAAATTATATTATTAAGGAGAAAGTCTGAATATCCAAATATAAAACAAACTTTACCTCATAAAAGTAAAGTTGGTTTTATATTCGGATTTTCAGACATTCCCCTTAATATTATCATTTCAGAAAAGTATTCATTGCAAATTTTAAATAGGGAAATCATATTAGCAGCTAATGACTATCAAAGTACAACATTGTTCACAGTCAAATAAACAGTGTTAATGTTGTTTTCAAGTCACACTTGCATGCTAATTCCGATCGAATATTCAAAGTAACATAGTAAACATATAGAATGCTAAATGAACGAATGTGTGAATATAAAACCAACTTTACCTCTATCTTTACCTCAATGTATTTATTTACTGCATTTGTTTGGCAAATTGGGTAATTTCATATTTAAATAGAAAGTACATAGCCAAATGAACGGAGTTGAGTCTACTGACGGATTGTTTACTCTTGGTTTACTCGATGCCACCTCTCGGAAATCTGGGTCAATTGATTCAGCACTGTTATGGTTTTTTTGGATAACGTTAGTGATATTTATTTTAACTTTAGAAATAGAAAGTTTTGTGTTCTAATAGTTAGATAAATTATAGTTCTTTAATATAACAAATGAGCCACAAGATTATCTGCTTCCTTTTAATGAAACCGTGATTCACCAGCTGTGTCTATCTGATGTCTTCTGATTCTGCAGGCAGTGCTTGAGATAAAGTTGGTTTTATATTCGGATATTCAGACATTCTTCTTAATAATATAATTTTAGAAAAGCATTGTTTGTAAATTAATAGAGAAATCATATTAGCAGCAAATAACTATCAAAGTGCAGCATTGAATTCGCAGTGAATTAGATAGTGTTGTTGTTTTGAAGTCATACTTGCATGCTATTTCAGACTCAATATTCAACATAGCGTGGTAAACAATATAGAGACTGCGACTATAAAACCAACTTTACCTCTATGTGCTTAAGTAGGATTGCTATATTTTGAGAAACGCCTTTGTGGGCAATTATTAACTCAGCACAAGTTACAAAACCTGTTTTCCATTTAGACATACCTTTGAACTCCAGCCCAAATGTTTTATTCTGCTTTCAACCTGAATAATGCATGTATATTCAATTTCCTGGGTTACTAGAAATGATCTTCATGAAACATGTCCAGTTTTAAAGAAAAAGACCTGCACGTTTTCCAGTATCGAAGAAGAAACACTGAGAATCTTGATAAAGGGTAGAGTTGGTTTTATATTGGCACATTCAGACTTTCTCCTTAATAATATAATTTCATAAAAGTATTCTTTGCAAACTCTAAATAGCGAAATCATATTAGCAGCCAATGACTGTCAAAGTACAACATTGTTCATTGTGAATTAGATTGTGTTAATGTTGTTTAGAGGTCACACTTGCATGCTAATTCCGATCGAATATTCAAAGTAACATGGTAAACAATATAGGGACTTTCTAAATGAACAAATAAGCGAATATAAAACCAACTTTACCTCTATAGAACCTTAAGCATTTATTTTGTCACTTGTGACAATAAAAAAAAAAGCATAAGCTTGCAGCTTATTTTCTGCAATAAATAAATAGTAAGTTCATAATGGTAGTCTTTTGTTAATGCACAATCTCACAGCAATTCGTAACTTTTTGATTTAGTGACTAATTCGTATAAATTCGTACAATCTAATTCGTATAATTTAGTACGGTTTGTTCATCACCCAATGACGGTTCGGTTTAGGGGCGGGGTTAGGTGCCACGGCTCCTTTTTAAAATCTTACAATTTCGTACGACTGAACTTGTACCAATTAGCCACTAAAGTGCCAAAACGTAAAATACTTACGTTTTCTCGTGAGATCAGGCTGCATATACTGTAAGTAATATACAACATTCAAAGTCAGTTATAAACTAATTCATTCAGCTGTTAACATGTCTGTTTAGAGGGGGAAAAGAAAGGGCTTTTCAATCAAGATTGCCCTCAAATATTAAGAATTAGACCTTTCTTATTAATGTTATGACAGTTTGCTTACAATCCTTACTGATTTCTTATCTACTTTGTATAACGGTAATCAACATTTGTTTGCCGCAAAATAATAATAGCAATAAAAAATGTAATCAATTGATTGTCAGATGTCTCATTTCTGATGATTTACTATTAAGTTAGTTCATTTGAATTTCTGTGTTCATTAATTCATTTGTGCTTTTGTAAAGAACTCACAATCTTTTTAACATGAACAAGTTTTGACAGGCCAGTGTCTGCATGGGAAAAACCACCTGGACCATTGATTGTTTTGGCTTTATCAGCATTAGTAGATAATCTATGAAATTTCTTCCACTAGAGTACACAAACAGGTACATCAGTTAAACATTTCTAATGTGTTTAAAATTAGACTTCGTATATAGATTTCGTAATATCGAATAGGTTAATATGTGTTGTATGAATTATAAATACAGTTGCAATCAGAATTATTAAACCCCCATTGCAATGTTCACAGTATGTCTGATAATATTTTTTCTTCTGGAGAAAGTCTGATTTGTTTTATTTCAACTAGAATAAAAGCAGATATAATAAAAAAAAATATATATACATTTTTAGGTCAACATTATTAGCCCCTTTAAGCAATTTTTTTATTCAATTGTCTACAGAACAAACCATGGTAATACAATAACTTGCCTAATTACCCTAACCTGCCTAGTTACCCTAATTAAGCCTTTAAATGTCACTTTAAGCTGTATAGAAGTGTCTCGAAGAATATATAGTCGAATATTATGTACTGTCATCATGGCACAGATAAAATAAATCAGTTATTAGAAATGAGTTATTAAAACTATTATGATTAGAAATGTGTTTAAAAAATCCTCTGTCCGTTAAACAGAAATTGGGGAAAATATAAACAGGGGAACTAATAATTCTGACTTCAAGTGTATGTTTTGCTGTTAATAGAATCAAAATGATCGTCTAAATCAGGGCTGCCTAAACCAAATCCTATTAAAGGCAAGCCTGACATGATAAGCCTAAAAAGCATGACGGCTAATGCTAACATTGCCTCTATGGCAGTATGCAGTGAAGGAACCTAAAAGCCACCATGTGATTGACATGTGTTAGCGTTACAGGCTTTCCAATGGTAGGCAATACATTACATTATTTTCATAGTATGAAAACTCTGTCCTGCAGAGTTTAGCTTCATTCTTACCTTAACACACCTACCTGGCATCTTCAGGTAAAATGACAAGTAAGAGCTTGATTAGTTGGTTCAGGTGTGTCTTATTTGGGTTGGAACTGAACTCTGCCAGGCCCCAGCCCTACTGGGCCAAGTTTAGGAACTGTACAAAAAATACAAAATAAAATCTGTATGTTTTTTTTCTTCTGTATAGTTCGTTTATCAAGAATCTTGATTGTAAATTATACATTGAACATTTTTTTACCAATGTTTTCATGAATATAGCGAATGCTGCTAATATATGGCATTAAAACATTAATTTTCTTTCCGCCTAGTCCCTTTATTAATCAGGGGTTGCCACAGCAGAATGAACCACCAACTTTTTCAGCATGCATTTTATGCAGCAGCGGATGACCTTCCAGCTGCAACCCAGTACTGGGAAACATCCATACACACTCATTCACACACATACACTATGGACAATTTAGCTTACTCAATTCACCTATAGCGCATGTCTTTGGACTTGTGGGGGAAACCGGAGCACCTGTAGGAATCCCACGCGAATACAGAGAGAACATGCAAACTCTACATAGAAATGCCAGCTGAGGCTCGAACCAGCGACCGACCTTCTTGCTGTGAGGCGATCGTGCTTCTCATTGTGACTCCTGGCATTAAAACATAAATAAATAAAATAGTTAGACTGTCCCACTCACAGAAGTGTGACTACATCAGGAAATAATATAGGTTGTTTAAGCTGTTGTTATTTTCGAGTAGAAAATTAAATATTTTATAATTTAAATTTATTCAGTGTGCTAACAAATAGGACAGTCCCTTTTCTAGAGCCTTGTCCTATATACTCTTTAAGTGTGAATGAAAAATAAAATATATATTTATCCATATATTTAAATATCATACTTTAAATGATTTAAAAACGTCAAATAAAATGATGAATAATAGCCTAAATTATTACACTTGGATTTTTCCAACCCTCTCCATCATTTTGACTGTGTACCTTTGAAAGAAAGCTTATACAGTGACTGTTTATCCACAACCACGCTGTGCAGAATATTACCCATATTAGTAATTATATTATTATATGATTCTTGTGGATCCAGACTTGAGCATGTCTGCAGAACAAAGTTTTCTCCATCTCATCTTCAACAGCATGTTCATTGCACCTGGCTTATCTTGATCAAACCAAGCGAATCAGTGGGTGGAGCTTAAGAATCAGGCATTGATATTGGTACATTGCAGGATCTGCCATTTTATAGGCCTGGTGTTTTTTTTTTTTTTCATTAACTACCATGTTTTCTGCTCTGAGACTTACAGGATATTTTATTTTGATTACCTTTTAAATAAATAAAAATAAAGGGGTATTTCAAAATACTGTCATTGACAATAAACGTGATATTTCAAATGGAAAACAGATGCCATGTTAACATAGGGTGTGAAACATTGGTATTGACTATAACCACAATATTCATTATTATATTATAAAATTATTAGGTTAATGATAATGTGACAAGTGAATAATCAAGCGTCACAAGTGCCCAACCCCACCGGAATGGTTCTGCTGCAGGATTCTAAAGATGTTTTCAACTGGGTGCACCTGGAAGGTGCGAGTGCGCGACTCCCGATATTTGCACACAAGATGCACACCTCTGTTGGAAATAATGAACTTGTGCACAGAAAAGACATATGTGAACGGTCCCATGTCAGCCCTTAGGCTGCTGTCATTTGCAATCTCCAGCAGTTAATTTTCCTGCAGAGCCATGCTGGATGCACCTGACTTGTTGACAATTGGATTGCGCATCCATTCCTTGGCTGTTCATGGGTCGTTCACTAGGTTTTTTCCCCTTCGCAAAGAAACATTCCTAGGATGTCTGTTTCTTACTCATTTTGCTAGCTTTGGGGTTAAATTTTGGCGCTTAAGTGACGAGATGTAACTGAGAGAATACGATCATTTTTCAAAATAAAAGATCATTCAGACTCGGATGAAAAATAAAACGGAAATATCTAATGATGTCTTGTGTGGCCTAGTACCAGTTGATGCCCAGGGGTTGAGGACCACTGTTTTAAATCAACATCTACCTGATATAATGTTTTGTTGCCGCTTTGTGTTTAACATGAATAAAGTGCAGTTGTTGCCTGTATAAAATAACTGCTGATACATCCTGTGATAAAGCAAATAATAATTTTGCTCAATTTTTTTCCTGGTTTCTAGAAAAAAAATAAAAGCAAACTTTTTTAAAATGAGTATTAAATCAGCCAATTTCCCAAAACTTTGATCAAATGGGTATTCATGACTGGTGCATCATTAGCTGTGACCAAATGGAGGAGGTTAGTCACCCTAGTGTGGAGAATACGTCTAGAGCCCAGAGTAATAAAACAACATTTGGGGAGCCAGAAATAAATAGAGGAAAAAGAAAAACAAAATAATCAAGAGTAGAAAGAAAATTACAGATTTTCTTTTCCCTCAAAGGTTTCTATAAATACCATAAAATATATCGACAATGTGAATTCTTTTAGTCACAATAACCATAGTGTAAAAAATCATGATAGCCCATGTAAAAAATCATGATAGCCCTTATCAAAAGCTCAAGTAAAAGTTGAGATCTTAATGGGTGACCCTTTTAAATCTTAGTAGGTAGAAGTATGTTCAGTTTCCCCTTGTCCCTTATAACCGAGTGTGAAGGGGAACGGCTTCAAAATGTGCCCTTAAGAATTGGGACAGCACTAGAGCACCTGCACAAGTCATCATACGTCATCTTAATCTCTTGCTTCATATGAGATCAGACGATCGCGACTGCTGTAGTTATTCCAGTCGCCTTATTTTTTGGTATTTATCTTCTGGAAATCACTGAAGTCGTATATTATGTTATCATAACGATCTTATGTGGCAATAAGATCGTAACTGTACTGGTCATATTCATATGTAAACACACGAAAACAACATTAACATTATAGTAGACAATAAAAAATTCATTCCCAGCCACTAGACTTTTCTGACAGGGTATACGAGCGTCATCGAGTGACAGTATGTTGTGAGACTGCTATACATTAGTTATGATTAGAAGTTTTAGATTGCGAAATTTAGCAGTTTTTATTTAAAAACCTTCATTCGAATGGCTATTCACCCCTTCCCCTTTGCCCTACGCCTTCAAGCTTAAGAGAGTAAGGACACCCCTACCCCTTGATGCGAACGCGCAAAACGAAGTGTAAGGGGAAGGGCTAAAGGGTAGAATTGGGATTGGACCTTGGAGTAAGATGCTGTTAGTGCCATGATGTACTTTTACTATCATCATCATCACTATTTATTCCTTTTTAAAGGGTGGATTCCATCATGTTGGTAGAAGAGGGATTCAGCGTGGTTAGTGTGGATGCTAGTGATAAAATGCTGAAATATGCTCTTAAAGAGAGATGGGAGAGAAGAAAAGAGACAGCTTTTGATAACTGGGGTAAGAGTGATCTCTGTTTTGTGTGTGGAACTTCACTACTACTAGTGAATGGGTTAAATGTTTATCCATGGTCTGTTCCATTTAGTGATTGAGGAGGCCAATTGGCTAACATTACCAGAAGATGTTAAGAAGCCTGGAGATGGCTTTGATGCTGTTATCTGTCTTGGGAACTCATTTGCTCATTTACCAGATTTTAAAGGTAAGAACACCAAAGTAAAGGAAAATTAAACTGCACGTTGTATTCACTCCTGTAAAGTTCATTAGTACAATAACTTTGGTCTAGACCAGGGGTGGGCAAACTCGGTCCTGGAGGGCCGGTGTCCTGCACAGATTAGCTCCTACTCTAATCAAGCACACCAGGGCCCGGTTTTTCAAAAGGTTTAATCCGGATAAAATTTATCCGGATTTAGTAATCCAGCTTACTTTTTGAGCCAGTTTTTCAAAGCAACATTGGATTGGATCATTCTGATCCAGATAGGAACTTTTCAGGATCACTAAATCTGAATTACCAGTGCTCAATCACAATGTAGATGGATAGATAGGCCTATGTAAAGAGCAACAAGTAGAATAGCCAGTCTGGGGTCAATATAACTTTATTTTTATTTGAAATGAAAACTAAGAAAATTTTATAAATAATAAAATAATTATAATAATAAAAGCAAGAAAAACACCACCCCATCCTCTTACAGCAGTCCGCTCATCTGAGATCTACAACACTGTACATTGACGATATTTATAAGTTTCAAATATAGATGTATTGAATAAAAAAAAAGACAATGTTGAAACCTTCACAATAATGTCAGACTTCCTTATCTGATGTGGAGGGAGCAGCTTGTCTGAGCATATTCTTTAGGAGGCAGATCTCAAGTGTGGTCTTGGTTTGCTGCAGTTTGGTCAGAGTCAGTTGTTCAATTGTTGAAAGTGATTTCAAAAATCAGGCATTGCCATTCTTGATTTATATATATATATATATATATATATATATATATATATATATATATATATATATATATATCAATTAGTAACAGAATAAAATGTATTGTTTTTGGTCCATTTTGACAGCTGTTTGGGGGATTATTTTATGAGGCCAAACTCTTTCTATTTTGCTGTAGGCCTATACTGAAAGGCTAAATACGTTAAAGCCTATACTCACTATAGCCTGACAGATGAACAAATAAAATTAAAACCTTATGAATAAATAGTATATCTCGTAAGATACTGCATGATCCAAATTTAGTTTTATTTAATACATTTTTTAAGTTTTCATTACATTTTGGGCCTGAAATCCACACTAAATCCACCCTTCTGATGGGATCAGTTAAATCCAGGTTTTTTGGATCAAAGTGATCCAGATCCTACAAAAAAGGTCTGAAAACCCAAACTAAAGGTTTGATCCGGATCAAAACCAAGATTAGATTACATGATCTAATCCGATTATGTTTTTTCTTTTGAAAAACCCATTTTCAAGATTTGATCCAATCCCTTATCCAAAATCCTAGTGGATTACTTTTGAAAAACCGGGCCCTGCATATAGATTCTAGTGATCTTGAAGACACTGATTAGTTTGTTCAGGTGTGTTTGACTAGTGTTGGAACAAAACTCTCCTGGCACACCGGCCCTCGAGGATCAAGTTTGCCCATCCCTGATCTAGACCAAACACAATGTTGATTTATTACATTTTTTTTTGTTTGCTTTCACACTGCCTTTTATGCAAATGAACTTGCGTTTGATTCAGTTGACACATCTATTTAACTATTTTCTAATATCTCACAGGGGACCAAAGTGATCAGAAGCTCGCCTTGCAAAACATAGGCAGCATGGTGAAACCTGGAGGGATCCTAATCATTGACCACCGCAACTATGATTACATCATTGAGACTGGCCAAGTGCCTCAAGGAAAGAATATTTACTATAAGGTACTATAAAACTCATTGGTAGTTTGTATTTCTGCTCACACAGAAACTTTCTTTGATGCACTTTTTGTCAACCTTTACGCTTAAAACAATTGAAATCGCATAAGACATGACACTTAAATCAATTTTACTAGAGAATTAAAAAAGCTATCTATTGAATTGTGCAAAAATATCTTACAGATCTATGTAAATTGCAATATATGTTATAGCAGGGGTTTTTAACTTTTTAGAACCTTTTTAGTCCCCCTCATGCCCCAAGTTTATCTAATTTCACTCACACAACTTTTTTCTAGTGCTGTCAATCGATTAAAAAAAATTTAATAATTAATCGCACCTTTTTAAAAAAATTTATCGCGATTAATCGCATTTAAAATACTGAAACTTGTAATTTTGGCTATTCAAATGTAAAATTAATG
The DNA here is from genome assembly GCF_052040795.2 of Danio rerio. Lineage (NCBI taxonomy): Eukaryota > Metazoa > Chordata > Actinopteri > Cypriniformes > Danionidae > Danio > Danio rerio. Next base: position 54,762,788 of record NC_141037.1, on the reverse strand, counting down.
TAAACGCAAGACAAAAACTATTTAAATTTAAAATTTAATTGTTTATTAGAATTAAAATTCAAAATATAATTGTTTAAATAGAATTTTTGTTCATTTGTTCACAGATTTCTTCATGTAAACAACATACCCACAATAAACCATCAAGATCCTGGCTTGACAGCCATATTTATTACAGAAATTAAAACACAGGCATGTTAATGACATGTAAATTTCAAAACAATCAATGCCAATAAAGAGAAAACATTGATTTCCATGTTGGATTCTAAGTGGAATGCAAAAAATGCCAAAATACAGGAATTGCAGATATTGAAAATGAAAAATTATAATAAAAAACTATAGAATACAAACTGTTGCACTCATTGTAAAGTTTTATTGCTGTGAGTTGAGAACATTAGTTATAGAGTAGAAACAATTTAGCTTAATCCTCCTTTACATTCATCCAGTTGCTAAGACTAGGGAGTATCACACAACGCGCTGCAGACGTTTTGGCCCCAACGTTTTGGCCCCTTCCATACTGGAGCGACTCCCCTCAGATTCAACACGCATGATCACATTCATCAAATTTGCTTAAACTAAGCATCCTAAAGTATTACTGTATTTCACAAGGATTCTGACACAACAACGCGAAGCATACGCTTTCGTTGCGTTTAATGAGGAAACCCGCTAAACTTGGAGGGCTCATGCTGAAAGGCAGAGTAATGCCCTGTCTTTGACAGCTCGCGACTTCACCAGACGTTCTGAGAACATTTACATAAGACACCAATACTCCGATTTTAATATGATTAAGATTATACTCTTATTAAAAGTCTACCGTGTAGCCTAAGCAGTGATTTTATTACCTTAAAGGAACACTGAGTCACGAAATGTGGAGGATTTTCTTTCTGTTCGCCATGCGTTATCAACTTACAACAGAAGTCGAAAGTTAAAAATGAAACACCCGAAATTGCATAAAACTCTGGAGAGTCTGGTGATGCGACTAATTGTTTTATACTAAAATTTGCCTTCAAAAAGTGCTTCCTTGGTCTTATACACATTTCTTGCATGTTAAACACACGTCCACCACAACAGGAAGTAAAAAAAAAACCTGCATCTGCGTTAATTGCGTAAAAAATTTTTTAACGCGTTAATTATTTAAAATTAATCGCATGTGTTAACGCACTAATTTTGACAGCGCTACTTTTTTCACATCAAGAAGGATAAACCACATCCAATAGGAGTAACTGTGGACGCAAGAGGAAGCTATCTGAACGGGATTGTATCCACCTTGTTTCCACCAAAACCTTTTATCGGGAGCTCCACAGGGTCAATGTACAAGGCTGGGCTGCCTTGTATACTTTTGGTCACTCATCCCATTGCCAAACATCATTTCCAGCAGTCCCAGCAGCAAAAATCTTAGGCTGCGGACAATGTGAAACATGTCTTGTTCACCTTTCCAACATCTGTGAGTTACGGTGTGGAGAAAGCCCAAAGAAGTGTACCACCCAGAGTGTTGCATGCCCTGAGTGAAGCATGGGGTGGATCAGTGAGGGTTTGGGCTGCAATATTATGGCATTCTGGAGGACCATCTGCACCCAATGGTTCAATCATTGTATCCTAAAAGCTGTGTCATGCATCAGGATGATAATGCACCAATATACACAGCAAGACTGGTTTGATGCACATGAAAGTAAAGTTGAACATTTCCCACGGCCTCACCAGTCACCCGATCTAAATTTTATTGAGGCACTTTGGAGAGTTTTAAAGGAATGAGTCAGGAAATGTTTTCCTCCACCAGCATCACATAGTGACCTGGCCACTATTCTGCACAAAGAATGGCTCAAAGTCCCCCTGGCCACTGTGCAGGACTTGTATCTGCCATTCCCAAGATGAATTGATGCTGTATCTGCAAATTGACAAATTGATCAGGTGACTGTGCAGGCCATTGGAGATTTTCACTTTCATGTTCATCAAACCATTCTGTGTTGGTGCATTTTCATCCTGTTACGTGGCACCATCTAGCACAAGTATTGGGCATGGGAAATGCCATGATATTGCTGCCCAAACCATCACTGTTGTACCCCATCATTCACTCTGGGCATGCAGCAGTCTGGGTGGTATGCTTCTTTGGGGCTTCTCCACACTGTATCTCTCCCAGATGTGGGAAAGACAGTGAAGATGACTCATCAGAGAACAGTACATGTTTTACATTGTCCACAGACATTCGCTGCTGGCACTACTGAAACTGATATTTGGCATTGGCCAAAGGTTCAGCCATGTATATTGACCCTGTGGAGCTCCTAACGAACAGTTTTGTGGAAACAGGAGAGTTGAGGTGTAGATTTATTTCTGCAGTGAGTTGGGCAGCTGTAGTTTTATGTTTTTGGAATACATCCCAGGTTAGCACCCGCACCTACCTTTCAGGGTGCTCTCATGCAGAAAACTGCAAATTCGCCACATGGAATTATTTAAGAGAAATGTTTATTTTAAACACTTGGCAGAAGTGCTTGAATGAGTTTAGAGCAGGGGACACCAAACTTGTTCCTGGAGGGCTGGTGCTGCAAATTTTAGCTCCAACACTCCTGAACAAGCTGATCAAGGTCTTACTAGGTATACTTGAAACACCCAGGCAGGTGTGTTGAGGCAAGGTGGAGCTAAACCCTGCAGGGCACCAGACCTCCAGGAACGAGATTGGCGACCCCTGGTTTAGTGGAAATAAAACATGTTATTTAATAGTATTTAAACATAGAAAAAGTAAAAAAAAAAACTCATTGATTTCAGGATTTTTTGTTTAGCTTGCAACTAAACTACGGCTTTGTGTAGTTTAATAGCAAGCTATTCTTTTGTTTAATAGCAAACCTCACACTTCTCCGACTGAAAGCAAGTGCTGGACATTTACAGATTACAGAGCCAGCTAAAAAAACAAGCATGGGAATTGCCTTCAATTGATCTTGCCGCCCTATCCAGCTTACCTTATAGACCTTTTTCTTGGAACGCAAAATTACCCATTATGCTTTGCGTGTATGCGCAAGGAGAATGCGAAGAACTTCCGGTCGGCAGCTGATGCGTGTAAACAGTCACATTTGGACAGCTTTGAAACAATAGTTTTAATCTGTTTTACCTGCTTTTATCCTCTTTGAACTAATACTGTTGTCCATCAGCACCATCTCCTGGACTGATCATTTAAAGAAATGCGATCTAATAGGATGGAATAGGAGGCATTTTCCCCTCGTTGTCAGACGGCATCTTCTGCAGTTTAAATGAAGCCTCGTCATTGCTAAAGTCAACATTTTCTCTTTATTTCAAATATATAACCAGCACAAACAAATGTAAATCACCAAAATGTTTTCCACACACACGTAGCCTGTACTGTGCCACTCACACACTGATTTAATAACTGTTACAACATGAAAATATAGGCTAGTGTCATTTCGAAATGACAGAAAAACACAAACCGTGGTAAAAACAACACACGAAATAAAACACAAACGGCTCGCGATTAGAATGAACAGCGAATCAGCCAGCAGAGGATCAATAACAGACTTTTATTGGTCATTTTTGTAAATTGCACGACTTTCATACCTGTTAAGTTTCGTGCAAGTTCTCTGGTTTGCTCTCTCTCTCTCTCTTTCTCTCTCTCTCTCTCTGTGTGTGTGTGTTAAAGCAGAGGTTCTCAAAGTGGGGGTCGGGACCCCCCGAAGGGTTGCGGGACAATGAAGGGGGGGTCGCCTTGTGATTTTCAAAAATCAATGAATTTTTATTAAACCTTAAGACTTACTGTATTTTATCAATTGATATTTTAACCTACTGATGAGAAAAATAGTCGTTTATAGTTACTATAAACTATATAGTTACTATAGTAGCTTATAGTTACTAGTTCTATTGGATTGCAACTTCTCAGGTAATTATATTATACTAAAGACACAGCAATACTGTCAGATGCAGCAGATTTTGTAACACCAGGTTAAACTTTCTAGCCCATTTACAGCACTGACATACATAAAAAAAAAACATAGAATAGACTTGGGTCTATTGGTGTGTTTGTGCGCGTCATTGCATACAAGGTATCTGTATTTATAACCACCACCCCAGAGAATATTGGGGGTCACGAGTCACTGGCATTGTCATTTTGGGGGTCGCGGGCTGAAAAGTTTGGGAACCCCTGTGTTAAAGAGCCGCTGAGCTAACACTGTATTTCTAACGGCAGACACGTGAACTAGGAGAACGTTTTTCTCGTATTTCTGACGCGCTTGAACCACATGTGACAGATTATAACGGCTTTAACAGACACATTTCTAAGTTGTGTGTCACAAAAACACTTTGCTATATATTAAAAACATCATTGAAACCCATTTTCGGAGCGCAAATTACCAGTTGTACACGCTGTAAACGGAAGTGTTTAGCATTCTACCGGAAGACGCTGGTCGCTATGGCGCCCTCCATGCAGCAGCCATGAAAAAGGTCTATACAGTAAAATCTTTTAATCAGAATGATAAAAAGTATACATGTAAACTTGGATAATGGCTGAGCCTTTTTCTGAGAGCACAATATGTCAATTCATGGAGGATTCTCAAAAAATGCCACATCATCCTACAATCATCCTAGACTGTCAATAATTCTCCAGTGTATGCCTTGGCTTAACAGGGGCACCATATGTTTAAAACTCCTGTGTTCTGGTATATTCTATTTTAATTAAGCTAAAATACTCTTATAAACAAGTCATTGTTATCAGTTCACAATTGAAAAAGAAACCTCAGTCTGTTGTATCCTATGCGACTAATTCTTCAGAGGTTGTGTTTCAGAGTGACCTGAAACAGGACATCTCTACCTCGGTACTGTGGGTTAATAGCAAGCCTCACATGATCACACTGGACTACACACTGGTGCTGCCTCAACCAGAGGGAGCTCAGACTCCGCCTGACACAAGGTACTGTATTTTAATGGGGTCAGCTTTAGGGTGGGTGGTTAGTAGATATGCTATTTCTGTAGAATTTTAATTTATAATTTCTGACATTGTAAGCAGTAGCCCAGTCACAACAAGCTAGGCTATGTGGCCAATTAGAACGGAGTAAACTTTCTGACAGGAGGGATTTGAGACAGAAACCAGGTTTAATCATCAACTGTCACTTTGAGACAATAGGGTTTTACACAGTTTACACGAAAGAACAGGACAAAATTGGAAAACCTTACAAAATTGGCCCCTTAAGAACACTGTCAAGAGAAATTAAATATACTTGAATATCTGGAAAGCATTCATATGTCTAGGCTATTGGAAAGGTTGTATAGACAAAACTATAATTCACGAGTTAACACTCACAGATATTTGAAATAGAATGGAATAGAATTTGGTGTATCTGGCTTGCTGTCAAGGGAGAAAGCTCTGAGCCTGGAAAGACACCTTAGCAGGTGTCATCCAGTTCCTGGAGGGATGAAGGTCTGCCCAGTTTAGTGTTAACCTTAATTTAACACACCTGGGGGCTATTCCATAAACCAAGCTTACAGAAAAAGCCAGGCTTATTTTGGTAAGTCAGGTTTATTATTGGCGGATTCGGTTTCATAAATCAAATTTACGATAGTTCAAACTTAGTTACCCTGGCAACCTATGCTGGGAAACTAGCCTTTTCCGGTGGGCTGTCAGTGCAGTTACATTGTTATGCCAGAAGGTAGCATTAAGGGACTGTCTTTGAGTGAGTCTTTAAAGGGCCATGAAACCCCCTCGTTTCAGCAGGGTGTTTTCACACCTCTACTTTGGAAAAAGTCAGAAAAGTTGTAAGTTAAGTTGTAACTGTTAGTGCTAACTTGTTTACACTCGTTGCAATAGTTTGTTTGATACGAATAAAATACGAACTGAATAAACAAAGAGCACTGGTCGCTCACTTACCAAATCTGTAGAGACAGGACGATCACCAGCAACTAGAGCCGCGTCTTTATTAAGAGGCGACTAAAGCGAATCTGGTTCTCAGCGTTTGCAGATGAGAACAGCTCTCAGGTAAACAATAATCCTCCTTAGACACGCAAGTTATTGTTGTCGCGCGTCGCGTACACTGTTAATCCACACGTGACTCCAGCTGCGCTCTCACAGAGAGAAAATGAAAACAAAACTTAACTGCAGCAAACTATAAAAGCAACACTTCATGCTTGTTTTGCCAACACAACGTGGCGTCTCTGCCGTCTACACTCTGACAGTAATGAATATTAATGAAGTTGCACAATAGAGCGCGCTGATTGGTTCGAACCAAGCCTTACTCATGCATTAATGCATCACACTGTAAGACGTAATAAGACTCACTCTGGCACAGACGCCCAGTCTGCACGCTGGAATACACGCTATTATGTCATGACCGTGACGCAGCTTCAAAAATTCGTTACAAACCGGAAGTACGAATTTGCTTGAAATAACGCAAAAACAACCAATTTACACTTTTTAGTGAAATATAGGTGTCCTAATAGTGTTTTTAGCAGTGTGGGACACATATACGACTGTCAACAGCTCAAAAAATGTGTTTTGGTGTTTCGTGACCCTTTAAACTACACATTCAGACAAGTCTTGTGTCGTTTCTTTGTGCCATTCGCTCTCCCGTCTATTGTCTAGTTCCTTCCTCCTTGTTAACCCATTATTAGTTTATTATGTTCACCTGTTTGTTTGTTAACTACTTCTGCCTATAATCTCCCCATGTCTGCTGTCCTGTGCCAGTTCGTTGTCGATTATTATCTTGCCCTGTTGTGTCCAGCCTTGCTCTTGCCTGCCAGCCCAGTCAAGTTTGTTTGTGTGTTTTAATGATGTTTTTCTCCCTCTGGGTTGTTTTTGTTGACTTTTTGTTTTATTTTTATCATAAATTAACCAATTTTTGAGTTACTGCAATGGAGTCCTCGCTCCCTTTTCCTACACCGAACCTTGAAAAGATGCAAGCTTTGGAGACCTACCTGAGCTCAGGCTCCCCTCTCTCCCAGGACAGCATGCCAAACGTGCTTTTATTGATCAATCTTCAGCTAAGTGTGTACTCTTGAAAGGACACAAAACCAATATATGCACAAATCACACAGTGGCATTACAAGGTATAAACCTGACATCAGTATAGAAACGTAAATGCAACACATTCTAGAGTTCAACTATTAAAAAACACTAGCAGGGGTCAGCTAGAGTATTTAAAACTGCAACTAGATCCTGGGCATTCTGACAGAGATAGCACTTCCAGCACCACCACACTGAGCACTGGGGCCCCCAATGGGGACCCTCTGTTTTTCAGACTGCTGACTCAAACTGTGCAGCAATGCAAAAAATGTCGTAAAGGCTCGTACACACCGGGACACTTTTCGTTTGCATTTATTGTCAGCACTTTTCCGAGACATTTTCCGCATTCAAGCCCAAGTGATTTTCTTATGGCGTCGAGCAGAAGAGTATGCAAAATCACTCCTTGACGTTAGATGGCGCATAGGGTGGCACTAAGCTTCTGACATCCACTTGTAGCACAGAAGAAGAAGAAAGTTGACACGCTTGTTGTTAAAGGGCCATGAAACCCCCTCGTTTCAGCAGGGTGTTTTCACACCTCTACTTTGGAAAAAGTTTGAAAAGTAGGCGTGTCCAGCTCTGTTTAGGGAGGAGTGTCGGAGGAACTAAAGTGGCATGGTGTGGGAGTGTCTATTTGGGCACGCTGACTTTCAGAATCAAAACATACAAAATGCGGTGAAAATCCTACACAAGGTTAAAGTTTGGTTGTGGTGCTAACATGTTTACACTCGGTGCGATAGTTAGTTTGATACGAACAAACTGAATAAACAAAGAGCACTGGTCGCTCACTTACCAAATCTGTAGAGACAGGACAATCACCAGCAACTAGAGCCGCGTCTTTATGAAGAGGAGACTAACGTTACAAGCGAATCCGGATCTCAGCGTTTGCAGATGAGAACAGCTCTCAGGTAAACAATAATCCTCCTTAGACACGTAAGTTATTGTTGTTGAGCGTCGCGTACACTGTTAATCCACACGTGACTCTGAGCTCACACAGAGAGAAAATAAAAACGAAACTTAACTGCAGCAAACTATAAAAGCAACACTTCACGCTTGTTTTGCCAATACAACGTGGCGTCTCTGTCGTCTAAAGACTGTGACAGTAATGAATATTAATGAAGTTGCACAATAGAGCGCGCTGATTGGTTTGAACCAAGCCTTACTCATGCATTAATGCATCACACTGTAAGACGTAATAAGACACACTCTGGCACAGACGCCCAGTCTGCACGCTGGAATACACGCTATTATGTCATGACCGTGACGCAGCTTCAAAAATTCGTTTCAAACCGGAAGTACGAATTTGCTTGAAATAACGCAAAAACAACCAATTTACACTTTTTAGTGAAATATAGGTGTCTTAATAGTGTTTTTAGCAGTGTGGGACACATATACAACTGTCAACAGCTCAAAAAATGTGTTTTGGTGTTTCGTGACCCTTTAAAGTTACCGGCAATACCGCTTGCATTGACAGTTGTGCACATGAGCGCCTCCAAGTGCTGTTTACCGTAACGTCAGCAGCTCCGTGCACATGAACAATAGTGCCAATCTGAAAAAACGAGGAGGCGTTTCTTTAAAAAAGACGCTTTACACCTGGCGTTTTGTGCGTTGGTGTGCAGGATCACATTGGCGCCCTTTATTTAGTTACGAGGCGTTAAACGTCTACGGAAAACATGAGCAAAAAGCATCCCAGTGTGAACGGGCCTCTTAAGAAAGCATTTAGGTGGGTCGTATCATTATATTATACGAGGAAGCCAAAATGCTTTCATGCACGTGATTTGAATGACGCGGGAGGCGATTTCTCTGCTGTTGTTACAAATATTGTAACCTACAAGTTAAAAAAAGTTATTAATTCGCAGGTCACGTGTGTTCCAAACCGTGAATTGTTATCCATACGGATCACGTCGTGTGCGCTATCTTTATTACCTCAGCTGTGTTGTATCTTTTGCACTGTATGTTTATAGTGTTGTCGGACAAAATATTCACACACTTTCATGTTTTTTTCCTGCACTTATATTATATATATATATATATATATATATATATATATATATATATATATATATATATATATATATATATATATATATATAAATATAATATGTATATATATATAGATTTGTTGTTAATATATGTTGTTATTAAAGTTGCACTATTACATTGTTTTGTGTATATGTCCTTGGGGATTGCTGTTTTGTTTCACTGTGTACTGTTCTGTAAATGATTTAAATTACAAAACAAGACTACTTGACTTGAGTGTTATGGGTGCACAGCCAGTTTAGGATGGATACATTTGTGGAATTGCAGTGAATATGTTGTCCACCTCGAACTCAGAATCTGGACATTTTAGATGTTAAAAACAAAACACTACTATTTCACTAGAGTTTTTATTCATTTGTTTATTTTTATTATGAAATTAGTGGTGTGTGTATTGTAAAATGATTATTAATTACATTCCTAAAAACGTTTTCTTTCTGTCTTCTAGTAAATTCCGCCTGTCATACTACCCCCACCGTGTGGAGAATTTTAAGGAGATATTAAAAGCAGCGTTTTGGGGAAAATGCGAGCACAATGTATATGCCGACTTCAAGCAATACACTGCAGGAGGAGAGCCACCCTGTTATTTCATCCATGTTGTTAAAAAGACAGCTTAATGCCACTTTAATTCTGCAATTTCATTTCATCTTAACATGGTCTTGTCTGTGTAAAGAAAATCTACTGAGGTAACACATCTACAGGGATTTTTTTTTTTAAACTTTGCCATATTGTTTTAAAAGTAAATATTGATTGATTTCACATTCACAGTTGTTTCCAATTTGAACTGGCCTACATGCTCTTCATTTTATTGATTATTCATACTTTACTTCAATGATGTTTTATTTAATCTTTCATAGTATACATTCTTATTCTTGATGCTTGTTCTTTATTGAATGCTGTTTAAAAACCTGCACCAAAAAGTAAAGTAAATGTACTACTTTGTGTCTGTACTTCGTGTCTGTATTATATCTACATTTCTACATGAGTTGGCTTAAATGGAGCTTTAAACCTCTTAATGGTTGACACACAGCACATCCTTAATATTTAGTCTAAAGGCTTGTACAAATGAGGCTTTTCGTTTGCGTTTATCGTCAGCATTTTACGTGACGTTTTTCTGGATTCAGACCAAAGTGATTTTCACTGGCTCCGAGCAGAAGAATACGCAAATTACTCCTTGACGTTAGATGGCGCTACACGACTTTAAGCTTCTGACACCCGCTTATACACAAGAAGAGGAAGTTCACACGTTTGTTGTTAAAGTTACTGGTGACTCGAACAAGCATGGATAGTTCAATTATCAGCTCTAGTGATGAAGAAAAGATTATTGTTCATCATCTTCAAAACATTCATATCGCCTCTGGGCTTCTTCTTCAATGTGCACTCGCATTAACAGTTTTGTGCTTGAGCACATCCAAATGCTGTTTACTTTAACTTTAGCAGCTCCGTGCACATGGACAATATGTTCCAATATGATTGGTTGGGAAGGTTTTGATGCGACGCGTCAAAACAAAAGAGCAAACAAGGGGCGTTTCTTTAAAAATGACGCTTTTACGCCTGCCGTTTTGCACGTTGATGTGCACAATCATATTTGGGCCCTTTATTTAGTCATGAAGCGTTAAATGTCAAAGGAAAACGTGAGCAAAAACTGTCTCGGTGTACACGGGTCTTTACTTATCTACCTCTATAACATGTGTTGGAATATCATGCCAACTCCATGCGTTTTCAATAGGAAAAGTGGGAAAAGAGGGTTTTCTTCACTGCCAAAAATATTAGTAATTTATTAAATGCAAATGAATAATTCGATGACAGAGCTCTGGATTACGTTTTCCCAATGCAATACAAGAATTACATTCAAGAGGTTCACAACTAACACACATTTCCCTGACTCCAGCATATATATATATATATATATATATATATATATATATATATATATATATATATACACACACAACTGATAATAACAGGTGGAGTTTTGGTGTAACTTATCAGTCATTCTGCAGTCCTTTGGCTCTTGTGCCCCAGACATACTTCCTCTTTCTGCAACCCTTCTCTGCATACCAGAACTGAATAATTAAGTGCATCTTCATTATGTCTGACTACTTCTATAAGCATCATGCTCCTTGTGACCTGTCTAGACTTCTTATTAGACAGCAGTCTGGAACAAGGGTCCCCGCACTACATTTATTCTTATTCTGCTATTTCCCTCTTGTCAGCAGTTCCTTCTAAAAAGTATGTCCGGTCAATATGTGGTATCATACAAGAGAAAAAGATTGATTAATCTGTTGTTAGTCTAAACATTTTCTAATAAGAAATAAAGACACAAAAGTAATAAAAATAAAGTCCTTTTTTTCAACACATGCAAATTAGACAGTATTGTCAGTTTTTCCTATTCAGTTCTAATCAAACCAATGTGTTTCATTGCTGAATGATAATTCATTGCCCCTGAAGGCTTATCTTTAACAGTTACTTAACAGTTTGGAACCTAGTGCAATAGATTTGCAACAAATTTTGAAATGGATGAAAAGCAGGCACAATAAGAATTCACTTCCTTGTATGTAATCAACAGTGGTGTGAAGTAAATAATTACATATACTCAAATTACTGTAATTAATTACATTTTTTTCAGGAATTGTATTTTATTGAGTAGTTTTAAAAATGTGTACTTTTACTCTCACTACTTTATTTTTTCTTGTTTATGGGAATTAGAAAAATCAGTCCTGAAATCCCTGTCCAATCAAATCACACATAGAAGGTAAATTGCATCATAATGAACTACTTCAAGACATGCGCACTTTACATTGGAGCAAACTGTTTGGAAGCATTACGTTTTCAAGAAGATGTTCAAAATCTTTACACGCATTGACCCAGGGACTGTTTAGATCAAGGATGCCCAAACCCAGGCTGTTTTTTAATTCCAAAAACGTAGAGAACGGACTTGCATTCTTGTGGAGAGCGGTCTTGCCAGGTGTCCTTGGAAGAACGATCTCGGGAGACCACGACGGCAGAGAACGCGTTTTTTGAGAAATGAGATGCTGCGTTCTTCCTGATGGTCACATGACCTTCACGTGTTTTAAATGGTAAATTATTTAAACACTACAGCATTCATACAAAGATTTGTTTTCCCCCTTTTAAAAATAAATACTGTGCATAATAACATTATCAATATACTCTGCAGAATATAAATAAAACAGATTTTAATACGAATTTCAGCAAACAAACACCCTTAATGTGTTTATTCCTTTAATAAGATGTCCATGGTAATGTTTACCTTCACTGTTTCATTTAGGGAAGCTCCTGAGGTAAATAAGTTCAATCTCTGAACTTTAATAATAATAATAATAATAATATATATATATAAAATGCTGCGCTTCCCACTAGAGATCTGCGCGGGACTAAATTTTGAATCCCGCTTCTGCCCGCACCCGCCAGGTTTTAGCCCGAACCCGACCGCTCCCGCTTATATTAAGAATTTATTGTCCCACTGCCCGACCTGCCCCGTTTTCTACCCGCCGCGCCCGATCCCGCTAAAGAGCGGGGGAGAACAAAACCGAAAATCCCCCAGCTATACAGTCCAGACAGCCAAGCTGTCTGTATAAACACACACACACACAGCACCAAGCACACACACACAGACAAATCTAGCAGACACACAAGCGTTTGCTGTTATATCGACTAAAAAGCTTGTAATACCATGTATCAAGTACCAATGTAATACCAAAAGGTTTTATATAAAGGTGTATAAATACTGAGTCGCGCCAGCTCCGGGCCACAGCGCACATTACTCTCGGGCCGATTCCGGCGCGGATGCGGCAGCGTTGGCTCGCTTACGGCCGCCGCATCTGGCCCAATTGATTCAGGCCGGAATTGGGCAATGAGTCCACAAGCATCCGGCAGCCGGAGCCGGGATGAGTGGTAAGTCTCCGGCAGGCGAGAATCTAGCTGGAACTAGCCCGAGTGTATTTTGCTATCTGGGAAAGCTCTCTCTCTCATTCGCGCGCGCACTAACATACACACACACAAGCACCAAGCACACACAGACAGGCAAAGCTCTCTCTCTCTCTCTCTCTCTCTCTCTCTCTCATTCGCATAGCAATATCCGCGATATTGCTAGACAGGCCGCTCCCGTCCCAAATTAAACCCGTTACCGACCGCTCCCGCGATTTATTCGGAAATTTATTCCCGCGCCGCAGAAATCTGGTCAGGTCATGCGGCGCCCGCGGGACAGCCGCGAGAATGCAGACCTCTACTTCCCACCTCCAGTTGCAAATACTTCTGGGACTTCTAGAGCAAGTTTGGCGCTCAAGTCTGCATCGGTGCGTCCTCGATTTCAAGATCACATCCGGGAAGTTTCACGCGTCCTCTGTTCTTGCGGTCTTGAGTATTGGAACTGAACTTTGGCAGCTTATGATGACGTTACACGAGAACACGAAGACGCAAGACCGCTGAAGAACGCATAATGAGAAACAGCCACAGTCCTGGAGGGCCAGTGTCCTGCAGATTTTAGCTCCAACTTGCCTCAACACACCTGCACGGATGTTTCTAGAAAGCCTGGTATGAGATTGATTAGCTAACCCAGGTGCGTCTAATTGGGATTGGAACTAAACTTTGCAGGACACCGGCCCTCTAGGATCGAGTATGGGCACCCCTGGTTTAGATGCATGTCACTGATGAGAAGAGGATGGATATTTACAGTATGATGACCGAAATGGCCTTAAACACCCAGCAGGCACAAGACGTCAATATGCCGTCAGATTTGTACCCTTGTAAATTGTACCCTAACATCGTGGAGACGCTGCATTTTGTTTGGAAATGAAAATCGGGTTTACATCAGAACTCAACGTCAGGCCAATGTCACTGTCCAACGTCCAACCTAAAACCAACGAAATATCAATGTATAATGATGTTACAGCTTGACGTTGTGTGGACGTTACGTGGACGTTACCACCATGACATCTATCAGAAGCTGAATTTTGGTTGCCATAACTGATGAATAAATGTCAGTATTTGACATCAATAGAATGTTGGTTTAAGATGTTGGCTCGACATTTGATTTTGGTCACTTTCTAACAACCTAAAATCAACCAAATATCAACATTATTTGATGTCATTATTGGACATCAAAATAGTGTTGTCCTTAAACGCTGGCTAGACATTGAATTTTGGTCACCTGACATCACAACCTAAATCTAACCTAATATTATCGTATAATGATGTTGAGTGCCTGCTGGGCAATAACTAAATGCACTACAGAATGTTAGGCTTACACACACATCCACAAATTACGTGTAAATGCATCAACTTTTAACACCATAATACTCACTTATGAGTACTTTTACTTTTTACTCCTACTTTGAGTAATATTTACAACAGGTACTTTTACTCTACTCACACTACATTTTTAGGCAAGTAATGGTACTTTTACCTAAGTATGATTTTTCAGTAGTCTTTCCACCAATGGTAATCAACCACTTGATTGCAAGTCATATGCTCTTACCAGCCATTGTATTAGGTACATGTGTCTAACTACTTGTTTACACAAATTTCTAATTAGCAGCAACAAACACACGATTCAAACATTCCATTCCATCTATGTATACATATACAATCTATACACACAGTGTATATGAAGTATGCTGTGTATAGATTACATAATATGTATATGGAATGTAGTGTGTGTTTATGGGATGTAGATTATATCGTGTGTGTTTGTAGATTGTATCATGTGTGTATATGAACTGCAGTGTGTGTAAATTTTATCATGTGTGTATAGATTGTATCGTGAGTGTTGTGTATTTATAGATTATATCATTTGTGTATATGTGTGTATGTATGGGGTGAAGTGTGTGTGTATGGAGTGTAGTGTATCATGTGTGTATATGTATGGAGTTTAATGTGTGTATAGATTGTATCATGTGTGTATATGTATGGAGTGTTGTGTGTGTATGTATAGATTGTTTCATGTGTGTTTGTATCATGTGTGTATATGTACGAAGTGTTGTGTGTGTATGTATAGATTGTTTCATGTGTGTATATGGAATGTAGTGTGTGTATAGATGCCTATGCCATCAATCTCCTGTGGCTCTGTGGTAAAGCATTCGGACACTGACACCGAAGACCCGGGTTCAAGGCTCATCTCTGACAGTGTATGTCTACAGTGTAAATGTAGGGACTATGTAACATGTATATAGATATTATATTATATATGTATGTATATAAAGTTTACTGTGAGTATAGACTGTATCATATGTATATGAAGTGTATAGATTGTATCATGTATGTATATGGACTGCAGTGTGTATAGATTGTATCATATGTGTAATATGTGTGTGTAAATGGACTGCAGTGTGTGTAATTTGTATCATGTGTGTATAAATTGTGTAGTCTGTGTATAGATTATATCATGTGTGTATATGTATGAAGTGTAATGTGTGTATAAATTGTATCATGTGTATATGAAGTGTAGAGTGTGTATAGAATGTATGTATATGGACTGCAGTGTGTATAGATTGTATCGTGTGTGTATATGGGATGTAGATTGTATCATGTGTGTATATGGACTGCAGTGTGTGTAAATTGTATCATGTGTGTATAGATTGTGTAGTGTGTGTATATGTATGGAGTTTAGTGTGTGTATAGATTGTATCATGTGTGTATGTATAGATTGTTTCATGTGTGTATATGGAATGTAGTGTGTGTATAGATGCCTATGCCATCAGTCTCCTGTGGCTCTGTGGTAAAGCATTCGGACACTGACACCGGAGACCCGGGTTCAAGGCTCATCTCTGACAGTGTATGTCTACAGTGTAAATGTAGGGACTATGTAATGTGTATATAGATATTATATGTATGTATGTATATGGACTGCAGTGTGTATAGATTGTATCATATGTGTAGTATGCGTGCGTATATGGACTGCAGTGTGTGTAAATTGTATCATGTGTGTTTAAATTGTATAGTTTGTGTATATATTATATCGTGTGTATATGTATGAAGTGTACTGTGTGTGTATCAATTGTGTCATGTGTAGAGTGTGTATAAATTGTATCATGTATGTATATGGACTGCAGTGTGTGTAAATTGTATCATGTATGTATAGATTGTATCGTGAGTGTAGTGTGTGTATGGATTATATCATGTGTGTATATGTGTGTAGTATGTGTGTTGATTGTATCATGTGCGCATATGTATAGAGTGAAGTGTGTATAGATTGCTATATGTGTGTAGTGTATCATGTGTATATGTATGGAGTTTAATGTGTGTATAGATTGTATCGTGTGTATAAATAGTATCATGTGGAATATAGTGTGTGTATAGATTGTTTCATATGTGTAGTGTGTGTGTATATGAAATGTAGTGTGTGTATATGGGATGTAGATTGTATCGTGTGTGTTTGTAGATTGTATCATGTGTGTATATGGACTGCAGTGTGTATAGATTGTATCGTGAGTGTAGTGTGTATAGATTATATCATGTGTGTATATGTATGGAGTGTAGTGTGTGTATTGATTGTATCATGTGTGTGTATATGTATAGAGTGAAGTGTGTGTATAGATTGCATCATGTGTGTATATGTGTGTAGTGTATCATGTGTGTATATGTATGGAGTTTAGTGTGTGTACAGATTGTATCATGTGTGTACATGTATGGAGTGTTGTGTATGTATGTATAGATTGTTTCATGTGTGTATATGGAATGTAGTGTGTGTATAGATGCCTATGCCATCAATCTCCTGTGGCTCTGTGGTAAAGCATTCGGACACTGACACCGGAGACCCGGGTTCAAGGCTCATCTCTCACAGTGTATGTCTACAGTGTAAATTTAGGGACTATGTAATGTGTATATAGATATTATATGTATGTATGTATGTATATAAAATGTACTGTGTGTATAGATTGTATGATATGTATATAAAGTGTAGAGTGTGTATAGATTGTATCATGTATGTATATGGACTGCAGTGTGTATAGATTGTATAAATTGTATCATATGTGTATAGATTATATCATGTGTGTATATGTATGAAGTGTAGTGCGTGTATCATGTGTATATGAAGTGTAGAGTGTGTGTATAGATTGTATCATGTATATATATGGAGTGTAGTGTATCGATTGTATCATGTGTGTATATGCATGGAGTTTAGTGTGTGTATAGATTGTATCATGTGTGTATATGCATGGAGTTTAGTGTGTGTATAGATTGTATCATGTGTGTTTATGTATGGAGTGTAGTGTATCGATTGTATCGTGTGTATATGCATGGAGTTTAGTGTGTGTATAGATTGTATCATGTGTGTTTATGTATGGAATGTAGTGTATAGATTGTATCATGTGTGTTTATGTATGGAATGTAGTGTATCGATCGTATGTGTATGGAGTATGGAGGTTAGTGTGTTTATAGATTTACGGAGCTTATTCTATCAGTCTCCTGTGGCTCTGTGGTAAAGCATTCAGTCTCTGACGCCGGAGACCCGGGTTCAAGGCTTGTCTCTGACAGTATATGTATACAGTGTGTATGTATGGACTATTTAGTATGTATATATATGTCATGTATGTATGTGTGTATATGAAGTAGGCTGTGTGTACAGATTGTATCATATGTATATGGAATGTACTGATTGTATCATGTGTATACATGTATACATAGATGGAATGTAATGTGTGTATAGTTTGTATCGTGTTTAAATTGTATCATGTGTGTATCTGTATGGTGTGTGTGTATGTATAAGCATGAAGTGTTGAATGTGTATGTATAGATTGTATTATATGTAGTGCGCGTGTGTGTGTGTATAAATTGTATCATGTGTGTATCTGTATGGAGTGTTGTTTGTGTGTATATGCATGGAGTGTTGTGTAGGTATAGATTGTTTCATGTGTAGTGTGTCTATTGTCAATCTACATTCCATATACACACACACTACACATATGATACAATCTATACATACACTATATTCCACATGATACAATTTTCACACACTGCAGTCCATACATATACACACATGATATAATCTATACACACACACTACATTCACGATACAATTTATACACACATGATACAATTTACTCACACTGCAGTCCATATACACACATGATACAATCTACAACCCATATCCACACACACACTACACATATGATACCATCTATACACACGCTACATTCCACATGATACAATTTATACACACACTGCAATCCATATACATACATGATACAATCTATACACACTCTACACTTCATATACATATGATACAATCTATACACACAGTACACTTCATATACATACATATGATATCTATATACACACTACATAGTCCCTACATTTACACTGTAGACATACACTGTCAGAGATGAGCCTTGAACCCGGGTCTCCGGTGTCAGTGTCCGAATGCTTTACCACAGAGCCACAGGAGATTGATGGCATAGGCATCTATACACACACTACATTCCATATACACACATGAAACAATCTATACATACACACACACATGATACAATCTATACACACACTACAATCTATACACACACTGCTGTCCATATACACACATGATACAATCTACAAACACACGATACAATCTACATCTCATATACACATACATACTACACATATGATACAATCTATACACATTGCAGTCCATATACATACATGATACAATCTATACACTTCATATACATATGATACAGTCTGTACTCACAGTACACTTTATATACATACATACATAAATACATATAATATCTATATACACGTTACATAGTCCCTACATTTACACTGTAGACATACACTGTCAGAGATGAGCCTTGAACTCGGGTCTTCGGTGTCAGTGTCCGAATGCTTTACCACAGAGCCACAGGAGATTGATGGCATAGGCATCTATACACACACTACATTCCATATACACACATGAAACAATCCATACATATACACACAACACTCCATACATATACACACATGATACAATCTATACACACACTAAACTCCATACATATACACACACTACACTCACGATACAATCTATACACACATGATACAATTTACACACACTGCAGTCCATATACACACATGATACAATCTACAAACACACACGATACAATCTACATCCCATATACACACACATACTACACATATGATACAATCTATACACATGATACAATCTATACACACTGCAGTCCATATACATACATGATACAATCTATACACACTCTACACTTCATATACATATGATACAATCTATAAACACACTAACCTCCATACATATACACACATGATACAATCGATACACTACATTCCATACATAAACACACATGATACAATCTATACACACACTAAACTCCATGCATATACACACATGATACAATCTATACGAACACTAAACTCCATGCATATACACACATGATACAATCGATACACTACATTCCATACATAAACACACATGATACAATCTATACACACTAAACTCCATGCATATATACACATGATACAATCTATACACACACTAAACTCCATGCATATACACACATGATACAATCGATACATTACACTCCATATATATACATGATACAATCTATACACACTCTACACTTCATATACACATACTACACTTTATACATATGCACACATAATATAATCTATACACACATCATACAATCTATACACACAGTACACTTTATATACATACATACTTATAATATCTATATACACATTACATAGTCCCTACATTTACACTGTAGACATACACTGTCAGAGATGAGCCTTGAACCCGGGTCTCCGGTGTCAGTGTCCGAATGCTTTACCACAGAGCCACAGGAGATTGATGGCATAGGCATCTATACACACACTACATTCCATATACACACATGAAACAATCTATACATACACACATGATACAATCTATACACACACTAAACTCCATACATATACATACATGATACACTACACACATATACACACATGATGCAATCTATACACACACTTCACTCTATACATATATACACACATGATACAATCAATACACACACTACACTCCATACATATACACACATGATATAATCTATACACACTACACTCACGATACAGTCTATACACACTGCAGTCCATATACACACATGATACAATCTACAAACACACACGATACAATATACATCCCATATACACACACTACATTTCATATACACACACACTACACATATGATACAATCTATACACACACTATATTCCACATGATACTATTTATACACACGATACAATCTATACACACATTAAACTCCATACATATACACATGATACACTACACACATATACACACATAATGCAATCTATAATTATGCGCACATGATACAATCAACACACATACTACACTCCACACATATACACACATGATATAATCCATACACACACTACACTCACGATACAATCTATACACACATGATACAATTTACACACACTGCAGTCCATATACATATATATACATGATACAATCTATACACACTCTACACATGACACAATTGATACACACACAGTACACTTCATACATATACACACATGATATAATCTATACACAGACTACACAATTTATACAGACATGATACAATTTACACACACTGCAGTCCATATACACACACATACTACACATATGATACAATCTATACACACTGCAGTCCATATACATACATACATATAATATCTATATACACATTACATAGTCCCTACATTTACATACACTGTCAGAGATGAGCCTTGAACCCAGGTCTCCGGTGTCAGTGTCCGATTGCTTTACCACAGAGCCACAGGAGATTGATGGCATAGGCATCTATACACACACTACATTCCATATACACACATGAAACAATCTATACATACACACATGATACAATCTATACACACACTAAACTCCATACATATACACTTACCACACAATCTATACACACATGATACAATTTACACACACTGCAGTCCATATACACACATGATACAATCTACATCCCATATACACACTACACAATCTATACACACTGCAGTCCATATACATACATGATACATTCTATACACACTCTACACTTCATATACACATGAAACAATTGATACACACACTACACTCCATACATATACACACATGATATAATCTATACACAGACTACACAATTTATACACACATGATACAAATTACACACACTGCAGTCCATATACACACACATACTACACATATGATACAATCTATACACACTGCAGTCCATATACATACATGATACAATCTATACATACATACATACATATAATATCTATATACACACTACATAGTCCCTACATTTACACTGTAGACATACACTGTCAGAGATGAGCCTTGAACCCGGGTCTCCGGTGTCAGTGTCCGAATGCTTTACCACAGAGCCACAGGAGATTGATGGCATAGGCATCTATACACACACTACATTCCATATACACACATGAAACAATCTATACATACACACATGATACAATCTATACACACACTAAACTCCATACACTAAACTCTGTGCTTTACCACAGAGCCACAGGAGGTTGATGGCATAGGCATCTTTACACACACTACATTCCATATACATTCCATATACTCACACAAGAAACAATCTATACATACACACACAACACTCCATGCATACACACACACACACAACACACATGATACAATCTATACACACTACACTCCATACATATACACACATGAAACAATCTATACATACACACACAACACTATATACAGATACACACATGATACAATCTATACACACACTACACTCCACGCCATACACATGATACCATCTATACATACACACACTGCATTCCATATACACACACGATACCATCTCTACACACACACACACACACACACTACACATATGATACAATCTATACACACACTACACTCCATACATATACATACATGCCCTCGTCCAAATTTTACCAAGTTTTATCACATTCTCACCCTGTTATTTACTTGTTTACTTTAGTTTTTGGATTCTGTTTTTGTTTTACCTGTTTTCTGGAACCATTCTATGGAAGTTTTTTCCTAACAAAATTAAAATGAAAATTCAAATGCTTAAAAGATCAAATGATAAATCAAATGCTCAAACTATAAATCAAATGCTCCAACCGACATTGCAAATGATAAATCAAATCCTCAAACTGACTCTGCAAATGATAAATCAAATGCTCAAACGGACTTTGCAAATGGTGAATCAAATCCTCAAACCGACTCCTCAAATGATAAATCAAATCCTCAAACTGACTCTGCAAATGATAAATCAAATGCTCAAACGGACTTTGCAAATGGTGAATCAAATCCTCAAACCGACTCCTCAAATGATAAATCAAATCCTCAAACTGACATCGCAAATGGTGAATCAAATGCTCAAACTATAAATCAAATCCTTAAATCGACATTGCAAATGGTGAATCAAATGCTCAAACAACTCTGCAAATGGTGAATCAAATGCTCAAACGACTCCGCAAATGGTGAATCAAATGCTCAAACAGACATCGCAAATGGTGAATCAAATGCTCAAACAGACATCGCAAATGGTGAATCAAATGCTCAAACAGACATCGCAAATGGTGAATCAAATGCTCAAACAGACATCGCAAATGATAAATCAAATGCAAATGAGGTGTCAATCAACCAGCATAGGCGGAGCTTTAAGGCGGAAGAGTTTGTTGTTGACAACAACCGGTAGCGCTACGACTTTTTCAAGGCGTTCAGATTTGCGTGCACTATTCCATGTCGTATCCGTATAAACTCGTGAAAGAGAAAGCGAGAAATCTCCTAATGCTTCTGTCCACATTCTGAAGTGTTCATCAGATGGGTACATCTATCACAGGAGGCCACGAAAACCATACGATAACCAAGATGATAAAAAAAAGTTACATAACTGACGTTAAGCGCAACTTTAAATAAATGGTAGGTTTATTAAACCTTAATTTAAAATAATATTTTATTACATAAGATATCCTTGTCAAATGTAACCTAATTTGTTGTTACCTTTATTGTGTAACTTTTTTATTCACATGTAGAACATGCTTAAAGTTAGTTTTCCAGTCTTGTTTGATTATATAATCATATATTCTTATATCAAAAGAAAATCTATTACATTTGTTCTGTTTTTGCTGTTTATGTTAATTGTTAAGATACAGCAATGTTTCCCTAAGCCTGTATGAAATTTTTATTTCTGCATAATAATGATTAATAATAATTGTTATTGATAACAATCCCATAATAATACAAATAAAATAGCAGGGACGGAACAATAACACCTATTACCATCAGTAACTTGATAACCCTACCTGATAGCCTTTCTAATGTTGGCACATTGGTACATCTGCACAAAGATGTCGGACAGCTGCTTGAAGATCTTCCTTTGGAGAAATTTTACACTCGAAAAATGTGAGTATTTACTCTAGACTGCAAAGCCCACCCCAACACTTACAAAAATAATAAATGCTGTTCACAAACACACACACACACACACACACACACACACACACACACACACACACACACACACACACACACACAGCTATGCATGAATAGTCACTAGACAAATGTAGCCAAGGTGAGTACATCTTAATTTCCAGTCAAAAAATGAAATAATGTAGTTATACATTATTGAAATTATTAATGTATTCATCAACAATTAAAGAAAATATGAATGTATGATTAAAAGAATTAATAATAGTAACCATGATAAATAAATACAAGTCAACAAGATACGAAACTAAGCTTTATTCAAACTTATTCAAACAATCATGTATTTCAGACAAAACCCCATGTTCTGCTGCATGCTGGACTTCTGGACTTCACTTGTTTTTGCCATCACATCCCATCAGTGCTGCAGTCAGACTGGAACAGAGTTGTGAGGTGAGGCTGTCCATGCCTGAGAAACCGATTCATACTGAAGATGAAGAGACCACACCAGCATCTGGCTCAGATGAGGACACGCAGGCAGGTGGAGGGATGCAGGGTCTTGTCCATGGCACTACAGCATCTTCAACATTTACTTCATCAGCACACTGCTGTTCTTCATCATCATCACTGCACACACCAGTCTGAGGACATTTCAGATTATGCAAAGCTCTTAATAAAGAAGTCATTTAACAGCACACTTTTTGAGTTTCATTTGAGTTCTGAATTGGAAGTAATAACATGATCTTACTTCATGTTTTGAATTCAGGTTTTCTCTGTTTTCTTGCCTTGCAAGTCCTGCTCCAGCCCAGAAATGGCATATAAATCAACATTAAAGAAATTGTTGTAATAGCAGTTTGAAACAACAATATTAAACAAATATGATGGTAGCATTTGTTCAGTCACTCTGCATCAGCTAACACACAAACATGTGTGCTTCCTTCTCTATAACAACCAGACAAGAGTCACGTTACCTCTGTGATTTGTGTGCTCAAAATTATACTTTCATAAATGTATCACCAAAAGAACAGAAGAAAACATTACTGTATTAATATTACATGTATCTCACCTAAGCTGTATTGACAAAAGTGCATTCTACATCAGCATAAACAAATCACTCAGACGTCTGTTTAATGTTATAATTTGCTAATCTGCTATACCTCCTATATTTTTCTGTCACACATTGAATAATCGTCTTTATGTAAATTAACGTTTGAAACGTCATGTGCTTACAGAAGTTCCTACATGATAATTTACAGCAAGATAAAATAAATATACTGTAAAGCATCTTTACACTTTCAGTAATTCTACAGTTCACTGTACAGTAGCTCAACTATTGCTATTTTACTGTAACTTAACTCAAGGAACCGTCTTTCTGGATTTAATTACTTGCATGTAAGAAGTCTAAATCCATCCAGTTTTCCACAATGTGACGTAGCATCATCATCTTTCCGTATGGTTTTTCGTGGCCTCCTGTGATAGATGTACCCATCTGATGAACACTTCAGAATGTGGACAGAAGCATTAGGAGATTTCTCGCTTTCTCTTTCACGAGTTTATACGGATACGACATGGAATAGTGCACGCAAATCTGAACGCCTTGAAAAAGCCGTAGCGCTACCGGTTGTTGTCAACAACAAACTCTTCCGCCTTAAAGCTCCGCCTATGCTGGTTGATTGACACCTCATTTGCATTTGATTTATCATTTGCGATGTCTGTTTGAGCATTTGATTCACCATTTGCGATGTCTGTTTGAGCATTTGATTCACCATTTGCGATGTCTGTTTGAGCATTTGATTCACCATTTGCGGAGTCGTTTGAGCATTTGATTCACCATTTGCAATGTCGATTTAAGGATTTGATTTATAGTTTGAGCATTTGAGTCACCATTTGCGATGTCAGTTTGAGGATTTGATTTATCATTTGCGATGTCAGTTTGAGGATTTGATTTATATTTTGAGGAGTCGGTTTGAGGATTTGATTCACCATTTGCAAAGTCCGTTTGAGCATTTGATTTATCATTTGCAGAGTCAGTTTGAGGATTTGATTTATCATTTGCAATGTCGGTTGGAGCATTTGATTTATAGTTTGAGCATTTGATTTATCATTTGATCTTTTAAGCATTTGAATTTTCATTTTAATTTTGATAGGAAAAAACTTCCATACCATTCTTCACCAGAATCAAATCCCGTCATCATGGTCAACTCCTTTCTGCTTCTTAAGTCCGCCAACGTACATGGCAAGCGAACAGGACAAACTGGCAACAGCAGGAAAGCTGTCCATATGGAGGTAAGCTGTCAGCCGGTAAGTCAGAATTATTTGCCCCCCTTTGAATTTTATTTCTTTATTCAATATTTCCTTAGGAAATTTTCACAGTATGTCTGATAATATTTTTTCTTCTGGAGAAAGTCTTATTTCTTTTATTCCGGCTAGAATAAAAGCAGTTTAAAATGTTTTAATAAACATTTTAATAAAATGTTTTAATAAAAATGTTTATTACAGTTTTTCTAGTTTGCTTTGACCTGGTTAAAGAAACTAGGTTCCTTTTCATTTTCATTATCACTATCCCAGCAGAGCAGAGGACCGGTCTTGCAAATGTGTAAACCCTTTCTCATTGGGTTGACACATTTTCCCCACCATTTTTCCAAACAGTCAACACAGATGTCATTCAAGCAGTCCAAACTCCATTGTTTTAGTTTTGGTAACCAAACAGAAACCATCTATTCCTAACTATTAAAAACTACCAACATCAGTATGAAATCACTGAAGCACCGGTTTGACACTCCTTCACACAAATCTTCAATTAGCCATCATTCTGCAAACCTTATAAAAACTATGGAAGGTCTGTGTTGTTCTGTGCCAGCATTGATGGAGGAGGTCAATATGGCTATGTCCTATACTCCCAATAGATTTGACTGTATATTAGTTTACATGTGTTTTCTCTAATATTTACAGTATTTTATTACTTTTGTCTGTTTTTTTTATATACAGTATTTCAGTTTTCAGCCACAGTTTGAAAAATGTCATGAATTCAATATATATTCAATCAAAGCACATCTTATTCTTGATCCAATTCTTTGCAAAAAATCAAATTTGACAGCCCAAATAGAGACAACAAATGCCATTGGCTATAAGCTACAATGGCAAGCAATGGTGGTGCCTTTTGAGTTCTGTATTTTGTATTTTGTTGTCCATTGTGTAATGATTAATTGAAAGAGCTCATATACTTGTTTGCAAGTTGTGTAGTTTGAAGGTAAAACTAGCTTTTGTTGCATATGTTAAATGTTTTGACACAATATGTGCCTTTTGCAAGCAAAATGTGTCATTTTGACCATGAGTGCCGCTGTTTAGGCCTGTGTGTTAACTGTTCTGAAAATGTGGAGTTTCAGTTGACAACTGCATCCAAGCAATCGAGAAAAACTGTAAAATGTTTTAATAAACATTTTAAGGATAAAATATTATATTAGCCCTTTAAGCTATATATTTTTTTGATAGTCTACAGAACAAACCATTGACATACAATGATTTGCCTAACTACCCTAACCTGCCTAGTTAACCTAATTATCCTAGTTAAGCCTTTAAATGTCACTTTAAGCTGTATCGAAATGTCTTGAAAAATGTCTAGTCAAATATTATGTAGTCATCACGGCAAATATAAAATAAATCAATTATTAGAAATCAGATATTAAAACTATTATGATTAAAAATGTGTTAAAAAAAATCTGCTCTCCTTAACAGAACTTGGGGGGCTAATAATCCAGGGGGGCCAATAATTCTGACTTCAACTGTATATGCATAACTCATACATTAATCAACTAATCATACAACTAATCATTAATAACTAATCATACATTAATGATTAATTCCACAATGATTATTTTTTCCCCATGATTTAAGCAAGCTAATTTTAAAAATAAAACAGTAATATGATATAAAAAGTGAGCACAGTGGTATTTGGACATGTGGTTGGCAGAAAACAATTAGATAAAAAAAAAAAAAAACTTTTTTCCAATTATGATTGTATAAGGCAGTATTTTACATTTTGTCAAGTTACTATATTGACATCTAATAGGGTCCGTGTATCATCCGTTCATTTGATTATTCCTTTTATTTTGGAAAACGAGACATTAGAAAAAGGAATAATCAAATGAACGGATGATACACGGACCTAATAGGTAAGGAAAAGGAAATAAACTATAATTAATTCAACATTATAATTAATGTTATTAACTAGCAACATTCCACATTAAAAAAAGAAAATATTTACAGGACAACATAAACAAAACAGTCACGATTACACAGTAAACACCTTAATAGCAGGTTGTGAATATGAAAAGGAATGTGAATAGTTATGGCAGCAAAACTTATGATTTTAAATGCTGTTAATTTAATTTTAAACGCACAAATAAAACACAATTACAGCAAAACAAAAGAATAATACCATAGCCAACGTAAGTCATGAATATTATGAATAAAGGTGATCATTTTTGATTCCCTATAATTTGAACTGATTTACGCGAACAGAACTGAAACATTATGAAACGCAGAGCACTGAACACGCGCAACACTGACTGAGTAGTCCGTCCTTCTCGGAACCGCAGATGGCGTGACCGCAGTAGCAGACTGCATATCTCGCGTTGCTTCATTGTTGTCCAGTCGGTACCTCTTGATGCTGAAGATGCTGTAGCAGCAGCTTTCAGGCTCAGCATATCATATCACTCTTTTGGGAGAGAAAACGGGGGTTTGACAAGGCTGCGTTATTTTGACTTACGTTCCGTTTTATTACATACCGAGAGTAAATGTCAGTGGCAAATACAAAACGGACTATTCTCAATCCGGTAAGCAACTGATTTAAATCTGAGACGTCCTTATTCAACTGACCATAATGGACAGTAATAAC
Organism: Danio rerio; assembly: GCF_052040795.2. Taxonomy (NCBI): domain Eukaryota; kingdom Metazoa; phylum Chordata; class Actinopteri; order Cypriniformes; family Danionidae; genus Danio; species Danio rerio. The sequence goes on along the minus strand of NC_141037.1, from coordinate 54,734,441 downwards.
GTTAGCTATGTGCTAATTCATCCTCTCACAAGCATTTGTCTATGGATTTGAAGCGGTCTTGTTTTCCGCGCATATCAGTAACGTTAAGCCCCTCTGCGGATGGATTTTGTTCTGAACGTTGTTTATTTGTTTTGATTTTCCCCAGACAGTCCCTTTCACTGAGAATATACCAAATGGTCTTCACCCAGGAGAGATGATTATTATACAGGGGTGTGTTCAAAATGATGCTGACAGGTAAAGTCCATACATCAAAACATTCGCTGCTCTTAAATTACATAAATGCGTGGTTCACAGCCAACCTTGGTAGTAAACACTCGTCTAGGCTGCTTTGGGGACTGTTTGAATGTTGCACACACAGTGCTAAAACGTAAGCAATATAATATCCTGAAAGTGCCCCTGTTATAGATTGTAAACAATAATAAAAAAAAAATTGGTTTCAGCAGTCCCCTAGAACAAGTTGACATGCGTAAAAGGTATATATAAAAAAAAAAAAAAAAAAAAAAAAAAAAAAAAAATATATATATATATATATATATATATATATATATATATATATATATATATATATATATATATATATATATGCATTTGTTTTTATCTTCTTAATACATTTGTTCAAACTCCTTTGAATGACACTAATCCAGTGGTGGGCAAACTATTTAGACCCGAGGGCCACATCAAGTTTTTAAACCAAGTGAAGGGCCACATGTCAAATCCTTAAAAAAATAACTTTTATTTATAGTGGCAGTATGCATGGAACATGTAATATCAGACAGAAACATGTCACATTAACATGACATTTTTAAAAATAGTTATTATTGAGTCAAATTTACAAGTCAAATGAATTTGCACTGCTATTTATATTTACTTATCAATTATCATACAACAAAAATAATGCCTTATAAAATATAATAATAATAATAATAATGTCATATTTTTTACAGTGGAGAATAGAAAATATATTGTCTGATAGAAAAAATATCATATTAACACATTAAAATAAATCTTAAAGTTTACTATTCAGTCAAATTTACAATAATGTGCACAGCTTTTAAAATATACAGATCAATCATTATAAAACTTGATGAAACCACAAATCTTTAATAAAATAACTTTTTAATGTGGATGTATGCAGGGAAAATATATTATATGACAAAAATAAACATTTAAGCAGCGATTGTTCTGTAATTTGAGTCAAATTGACAATAATCTTATTTGAGCTTGTATTAATGTGCTCATATCAGTCATTATAAAACTATGAGATAAAACATAAGAAGAATCTTAGTCTTTGTTATTCAAAGTCATGTTATTATGAGTGTGTTAATGTGAACAATGAGCCTGAAAATAAAGTTATATTAATATCAACAGCAACACTCTCGCAAAATACCCAGCTGATTCAGTCGTTGCCCAGCGACATAAAGAAGTGCACTGCGCTCCTTTTTACTTGTCAACAAAAACGCAGTTCACCGCACCTCGAGTTTTTAGAACGTAAATGCACATTCGGTGTGATCGGCCACTTGGATTGTAGTCTTTAAAAACAGCAATACTTTCTTGGCATATTAGACATACATTACCACTTTCTGTCCGATATTGGTGAAGTATTTTGTTGTCCATTCCTCCTTAAACACACAACATTCAGAGTCAATTTTTCTTTTTCTTTTTTCAGTCATTAACGGTAGAGTGCATTTTAATATTGGAGAGTGTGTTCTAATTCTACTGGTTGCTATAACTGTAATGTGTGCTATAGTGCCATCACATGGCGTTCAATTGTATTGCATCAATAATTTATTAATTCTGAAACCAAACCGTTACTCAGAAGCAGCATTTTAAAAACTCCCTCGCGGGCTGGATGAAAGTGTTCAGCGGGCCGCATATTGGGCAACAGTGAAAAATTAATCATCTTCAATGCCGGAATAAGATTAAATTGCATTAAATAGTATTTTTCTATGCCATGTCATTGAAATATGGATATTTATCCTACCATAGTGTTTTAAACAGAGGCAGGTCATTCCGTTGTGGCGACCCAGAACTAAGCCGAAAGGAAAATGAAGTTGATGATTCAGCACTGCTGTTCCTCACGGCGATTGTGTTTAAATGGCATTTCATCTCAGTTTACGCTTAACTAAGTTAATGTTTACGTCTATTTAACAGATTACATTTTAATTTAAATACATTCTCGATAAAACAACCTTACGAAATTTAAAATTTCACATAAACTTTTCACCAGAAGTTAAAGTGAAAAACACGTTCTGTGCATAGAGCCCATTCGAGTTTGTCTGATGAGGAAACGTTTTTCAATAATAAAAAATGCTGATGACTTCCTTCATTAACAACCAGCCTGTGAATCCAACATTGTATGTATTTAGGTTGCTGTATTGTAACCGGAGCAATTGACCCTTCGCTAAGCCACGCCCAAAAACCCCCATCCACCAATCGTGGCTTAGCAACTGTAGCTACGCTTAGGGGCTCTGTCAAGCTTTCGAGCGAGTACATATGGATAGTGCAAATCTGATACCCGGTCTCCTTAAAGTTTGGACGGGATGGTAACGTTAGTAACGTAGTCATACTAATAGCGAATATTTCATAATGACATGAGTTATTGATCCGGAAAATACGAATCTGCGAATCTGTTGCTAACTTTACTGAACTTAATATTTCCATATATTTCAAGCTACGAATATTTGAAATTACAAATCAACAGAACAAAGCCGATATGATCACAAACTGAGCAGCTGCGGTCAATATACTTTACCCCCAGCTGTTTTTCAGTCATTTATAAAGAGCACACAAACATACTGACAGTAATAGTTAACTTACTGTGCATTGTTATGTGTCAATGATGCTACTATTCGGCACAAATCCATCAGTTTCCCTTTCTGGCTGCTCTTTCTATGAATGAAATGTAAAAGCACTGTCATGTGTGTTTCCTCGTCGGTTAGTAACGCTATTTTTCAATGTACACCAATTAATCTATCAGGCTTTTTGGCTAAAAATAGAGAAATCACAGTTTCATTTGTTATTATTAGATTATTTTTAAACGTCACCTCTCCTGCCGAGCATGAGCTAAGCTGTTGAATGGTTAGCATATGAGGCGGCTAGGCTAAGCTAGCTTCAATTTTGATTAATTTATTCTCTAATCGGTTGCTATGTGGTGAATATACCCCTGTAATGCATACTGCAGTCCTTTTTTCTCTGGCTTTCTCGGATATCTCACATGTTCGCCAAAAATGACATTATATCCCTGGCAATGTCTGAAACCGGCACACACTCATCGAAAAAGCTGTGCCAGGCACGAAAGCTTGACAGGCGTAGCAACAACAACTAAGGAGGGCGGGGCTTAGCGAAGGGTCCATTCCAATAGTTTACCAGCCTCCCAAAATATACACTTGCACCCATCCAAGTGTATTCTTACGTTTTCCAGAATGGCTTGGTTCCTTGGTAAATCATAAGGATTAGACAAGGGAGACCTACAGGGACAGGACTGGCCACCCCTGGCATATTATTATTTGCAGATACATATTTAAAATAACCACTTTAAGTTTTTTATTATTATCCAAATTCTTATTATTCTCTAAATTACGTATTTAGTTAATAATATTCAGGGTTTTTATTTTTCAATTAAAATGACCAAACATTTTTCTTTGCTATTGACTCTATACATCTCTTAACTGTAATATGGTATGTGCTTCCGTAGGTTTCAGTTTGATTTGACATGTGGCTGCAGTACAAAGCCACGGGCGGATGTGGCATTTCACTTTAATCCACGATTCAGCAGTTCTCCACGTATCGTGTGCAACTTCTTGCATCATGAAAATTGGGGAAAAGAAGAAAACGTGGACCTCATGCCATTTAAACAAGGAGCGTCATTTGAGACGATCATCATGGTACTTTGCGATGTTTTCAAAGTGAGTGTGAAATATAAGGCCTACTGTTGAAGTAGCTTGTTAAACTCAGGTTTAAAGTATTTTAGAACTGATATGAATTATTAGTTCTAGTAATTATTACAATTTAGATATAGAGATATGATTAGTTTTGTTATGATTTAGTTTTGTCAAGTAACCGTAATGTGACTCATTTACTCTTGTAGGTAGCAGTAAATGGTGTTCATATTTTGGAATATAAACACAGGATTCCTCTTGAGATGGTTAACACGTTTTCAGTATCTGGAAACGTAGACGTGCATGCCATTGGCTTTATCCCTGACTCAGTAAGTGACATACATTTGTGGTGCAATATTTTTACACACCTAATTTTACTATTTCAAATTTGACCACTTTGCACTTGTTAGTATTCACCTTATTCTCCGCCGACGAGCGGGTGCTGCCATTTGAAACTTTATGGCTCGAGACTTCCGGTCTCATTCACTTCCATTCGTTTATTGACGTTAAAAACTGCTTGTTACACTGCTTAATGTTGCAATTTGATATTTTCTTATTATATTATTCTATTTAGTCTGTATAGTCATGCAAACATTAGTTTGTAGAGCATGCAGTTTGACCATTTTCTGCCGTTTATTATTCCTAGTCATTTCTCCCATAGGTGACTGAATCAGAAGTTCTAAGACAATCGCGATAACAGGCGCACTTCCGCATTTTAGAATAAGGTCAATATTATTAATGTCAATTTATATATTCAACAAAGGCGGCAACACCAAAGCTCCAAAAGTGCAAATTTATTAAATTAAAACGGCTGACACAAAGCGTGTGATGTTTCATCAGACAGTTTTTTTTGGCTGAGCATCCAGTTATGAGGGATATGCGTGCTTTTGTATAGTTATTCATAATATTAATGTCACCAATGCTCAAAAATGGGAATATTCTACACTCTAAGAAAAAAAGGTACACAGTGGTACCAAATAATGTTCCTTAAGCAGGTACCTTTGTAAAAATGGTACTTTATAGGGATGTAACGGTATTGTAAATACCGTCATACCGCAATATTAAATTTTTTCGATATTACCGAAGTCGCATGACTCGGTAAAACTATAGGTCTTCAGAGAAAATTTGCTCAGGCGAATGAAGCGAACGGGAGGTAGCTGAAACTTCATTTCCCATCAGCCCCGGCGTGGCCATAATCCTTTGCGGTCTGTTGTCGCTACAGATCCAGTAATGCGGAAATGGAGTGTGCTGCTAGTAGCGGAGATGAAAAAAAGATGGAAATGATCGAACCTAAAGCGGGTGTTGTCGCCGCGCGCGTGCTGAATAGCGGTGCTGTCGCGCGCGTTCTGATCAGCTGTGTTGTGGCGCGCGTATTGTAAAGCGCCGAGGGGGGGTTGAGCGCGCATACTCAAGAGAGGTGTTGTCGCGCGCCTACTGAAGGGCTGGACTGGACGGAGGTTGTGTCGCGTCGCGGGGGCACTTTTGATCGTTTTGGAAGGGCATTTTCTATCCAAGACTAAAAAGGGCATGTGCACTGCACAGGTTGAGCCCTATGTGTGCACGTGCCTGCAAGTTGGGGAACACGACTAATAACAGTCATGGGGACTGCAGAAACACAGCACACTGTTCAGATTGATGCAGACATGAGACCTCTATCTCACTCATGGTTTGTCTTCTCAAGTGGGGGAAAGACAATGCACAACGTTACCCACTGCTGTCAACATGGGCCAAGTCATATCTCTCTTGTCCCAGAAACCTCAGTCCCAAATGAGAGGGGTTTTTTCTGTTGCAGGGGACGTTGTAAATACCCAGAGATACCAGCTTTTACCAGATTATAATTATATGATAATTTTTCTTTAAACCCATCTCTATCTAAGTGAGTGATTAAATGTTAAATGTGATGAGTTTTCAACAATACTAAATTGAAACTTTATTTTTTTACATGGTTTAATAATTTTTTGTTATTAAAATTGAAGTTCCTGTTTCAAAGCTAACAGATAGATGGCTAATTTGTATGTCATTGACACTTTTGGCACTTTTATGGAGTATTTTCAAAAGTTTTTTTTTTTCCTGTAAATGATTCAATAAATACCGTACCGTGACATTCATACCGAGGTATTACCGTACCGTGAAATTCTGATACCGTTACATCCCTAGTACTTTATATAGTACAGAAAAGGCCTCATATGACACTGTTCTGTAACTTTTATGGTACAATTGAAATGAATTGTTCTCATAAAAAAGGTACACAAGTGTTGGACAACTCCTTTATTACACTATGAAAATAAAAATGACTAGAAAGGCAAAGTGATTTCATGAATAACTTCCATATTAAAACATGAATCATTTATAAGCATATGTATAAATAAACTCATAAACATTCATTATTAAGCTCTAAAATACAAAAATTGATCTTTTAATTTATGTTAAAGTATTTTTTATTCTTTATTGTAACTTCTAAATGTGTTTTCACACAAAAATAAACTTTTTTGTAAAGTAAAACATTAATGATTAATAAATAATAAATGTATTTAATTATTTTTTTTTTATAAAACAAAAAATTTGACACATTTTGGGTATAGCAAAAAGCCTTTTAATAGTTCTTGAAGAAACGCATTCGACACTGTTATGGTACAAATTGTCTTGTCACTGTTGCGGTACCTTCACAGACCAGATTTTTACCTTTGATGAAGGAACAATATTGTATCTGCAGGCTTTAAAAACCAAAGGTACATTATGTTTTCCCATGGTACCAATCCATTTTAAAAAATGTACCTCTATATATATTTCTGCGAAATACGTCCAAGGGGGTACGTTTTTTATTTTTTTTGTTCAGTTTTTGTGAATCCACAAGAGGCCGCTGTGTACGATTTTTGAGATCTCAAATTTCTCTTGCGAGTGTCATTTCTGCCTGCTGTTCTCGTGTAAACTCACCAGAGGCTGCTGTTGACTGACTGACTGAATTAATGACCATCGGAAGAACATGCATGCCAACTGACCCAGCCGAAGCTTGAACCAGCGACCCAGCGACCTTCTTGCTGTGAGGCGACAGCACTACTTGCTGTGCCACTGCGTCGCCAAATATGTATATTTTCTACCCCGTAAAGGCTCCTTTCTCCTTCTGTAGTTAATAAATCAAAAGATATACTACGTGTTTTTGGTTGTGAGACTTAGTTTGGACAAAGTTATCAGCGATTCTTCCTATTTTAAAGTCATACAGTGTAAAACTCCCTGTTCGTCGATCCATCTTGCAGTGTGAAGAAAGTAGCGACAAAACGCTAGCCCAGATAGTCATGCAGTGTGAAAACATCGGTGACACGACTACTTTGAAAATCATGCAGTCCGAACTCGGCATAAGCTTGTGACGTTTCACTGTAATACTATATTTGCAATGACATATTTTCTGTTATTACACAGGCAATATTTTCCAACTCAAGTGACCTAGTAAGTTCAGCACCTCTACACCTGACATTAGCTGATTTTCAGGAATAATTCAAATACTTTATTTAATAATGAAAAAAAAAAAGCATTTTGTGCTAATATAATGAAAGCAAGTTCATAATACATCTTGTTATTTTGCAGAGCATACCCTACAAGGGAAGTTTACTTAGAGGAGTCATTCCTGGACAACAAATAACAATCAAAGGGCATATCAGCCTATTCCCTCACAGGTAGCTATTAAACTTGTCTTTTTTCAGTTATTTGCATTGGCACAAATTTCTTTGTGTTCTCTTTTCTCAAGTTTTACAGTTAATCTGCGGTGCGGCCAATCAAACAACATTGCTCTGCACATTTACTCACACATCAAATCTGGCAAGCTTATCAGGAACTCTCTTCTCAGCCAGTCATGGGGTCCAGAGGAACGTGAACTGCCGTACTTTCCCTTTTCAGCTGGAAACTACTTTGAGGTACCACTAGCTACTGGCAACAATGAGTAATCAGTGATATATTTGAATGATACAATATAAACTAAAAGGTATGCAATGATTTAGTTTAACTGATCTAGAATAAAATCCATAAATAGACCTTATGGACACCTTATGCGTGTGTGCTCTGTAGAATAAAGCTGTCAAACACTCTTCAAATAATTTAGACTTGACTAGTAAGAGTTCCTTTGCAAAATAATAATAATAAAAAATAAATAAAATAAAAGCAATATCTTTGGATTAGAACATCATACAGTGCATCTGGAAAGTATTCATAGAGCTTCACTTTTTCCACATTTTTTATGTTACAGCCTTATTTCAAAATTGATTAAATTCATTTATTTCCTCACTTCTTCAAATTTATTAAAAATGAAAAAACCCTGAAACATCACGTGTGCATCAGTATTCACAGCCTTTGCTCAATACTTTGTTGATGCACCTTTGGCATCAGCCTCAAGTCTTTTTAAATATGATGCCACAAGCTTGGCACACCTGTCTTTGGGAAAGGTTTCCCATACCTCTTTGCAGTACTTCTCGAGCTCCATCAGGTTGGATGGGAAGCAACGGTGTACAGACATTTTCAGATCTCTATAGAGATGTTCAATAGGATTTAGCTCTGGGCTCTGGCTGGGCCACTCAAGGACATTCGCAGAGTTGTTGTAAAGCCACTCCATTGATATTTTGGCGGTGTGCTTTGGGTCACTGTCCTGCTTGAACATGAACGGTCGCCCCAGTCTGAGGTCAAGAGCACTTTGAAGCAGGTTTTCGTTCAGGATGTCTCTGTACATTGCTGCATTCATCTTTCCCTCTATCCTGACTAGTCTTCCAGTTCCTGCTGCTGAAAAACATCCCCACAGCATGATGCTGCCACCTCCATGCTTCACTGTAGGGACGGTATTAGCCTGGTGATGAGAGGTGCCTGGTTTTCTCCAAACGTAACGCCTGGCATTCACTCCAAAGAGTTCAATTTTAGTCTCATCAGACCAGGGAATTTTGTTTCCTATGGTCTGAGAGTCCTTCAAATGCCTTTTGACAAATTCCAGGTGGGGAGTGTCTTCCGTCTGGCCACTCTACCATACAGGCCTGATTGGTGGATTGCTGCACAGATGGTTGTCCTTCTGTAAGGTTCTCCTCCCTCCACAGAAGAACGCTGGAGCTCAGATAGAGTGACCAACGGGTTATTGATCACCTCCCTGACTAAGGCAATTCTCCCCCGATCACTCAGCTTAGATGGCCGGCCAGCTCTAGGAAGAGTCCTGGTGGTTCCAAACATCTTCCACTTATGGATGATGGAGGCCGCTGTGCTCATTGGAACTTTCAGAGCAGCAGAAATTTTTCTGTAACCTTCCCCAGCCTTGGGCCTCGTGACAATTCTGTCTCGGAGGTCTAGAGACAAGTCCTTTGTCTTCATGCTTGGTTTGTTCTTTGACATGCACTGTCAACCCTGGAGGCTTAAATAGACAGGTGTATGCCTTTTCATGTCATGTCCAATCAACTGAATTTACCACAGGTGAACATCTAAAGAATAATGAGTGGAAACAAAATGTATGTGAGCTCAATTTAGAGCTTCACGCCAAAGGCTGTGAATACTTATGTACTTGTGATTTTTCAGGTTCTTTATTTTTAATAAATTTGCAACAATTAAAAAAAAATTTTTTTTCACATTGTCATTATGGGGTATTGTGTGTACGGGAATTAAATCCATTTTGGAATAAAGCTGAAACATTAAAAAATGTGGAAAAAGTAAAGTGCTATGGATACTTTCCGGATGCACTGTAGAGACAAGCAGGTCAGATGTTGGCCTTAGAATGGAAAATGGTCTTAAAATATTACCCTTGGAACAATACAATCGCTAGCACTTTCTTATTTGGTTTAGCATGTTGCTAACCTGATTCTATTTTGTCTTAGCATATAGCCTGCATTTTTAATCTTTTGCTAACTTGTTTCTGAATTGTTCAACCATGTTGCTAACATGTTGAGATCAATCAGTCTAGGGCAGATTAATCTGAGAACAGTTAGTCTGAGAAAAATCTTAAATAACAATAATCATCTTAAAAAATGCTGTGCCAGTGATTGCATTCATAAGGATGCAAAACAAACAAACAAAAACCACTAAAACTAATTGTTTTTTAACTTGTGTCTTCTCAGATAATCATCCTATGTCAGCTTCATCAGTTTAAGATAGCAGTTAATGGATCCCATCTGCTGGATTACAACCACAGAGTGCAGGACTTAAGCTCCATTGATCAACTGGAGATTCTGGGTGACATGGAACTGCAACATGTTCAGTTGTGGTGAGATATAATGCAACATCTGGATGTTTATTTATTTATTTCTCCTTCTCGTTTCAGTGTTCCTCATCCATGTGTTGTTTTAAAGTAGATAAATGTAGTTGTGTTATAATATTTCTTGCCATTAGCACAGTGGTTCTCAGGGCCTACTCAAAATATGCCATCCGTACCGTGCCCAGGCCTGTTTCCCGGATCGTTTGAATCGGGCTCAAGGACGGTTCACTTGGCCGGCCCTGACCCGGTTGGAAGAGGTGGGCCTGAGCGCGGTTCACTTGGGCCGAAACTGAAAGCGAGACTAAGAGTAAGGGACTGTTTCATATAAATTTTTAAATCATTCTTACTGTTTAGTGAACGCAAACTGCCGCAGTTTATTAAAGACGCAAACCCCTCACTGCACGACAGCTGCACGCCTTCAGCAGACCTCCTCATTCCTGCAGCACGAGAGCTTTATGATTGTTTATGAGCACCAAAAGTGGCGGATCTGTTCGACGAAATATCTGACTGCATATCACCGCATCCCTAAGGACTGTTTGGCGAAATATTTGACTGCATGTCCCTGCATATTAAACGACTGACACTATATAACTAGAGAAATCCCCACTGTGCTGCTGAGTGAGAGAGCGCTTCTCACTGAACAGCGCAGCAGCGATGACGTAAGCGTGCCGAAGCCCGATTGTGATGTGAGTGCGGGCCGTCGGGGGAGATGGGAGGGGGGACAAGCGTGCTTTGGACCAGTTCGAGGCAACTGTACCTAGTGTGAGTACGGCCTCAATCACATTCCTGAGCCCCTGCAGTACTGGATATTTTTCATGTATCGTTAAGCCTTGCTCACACTTTGTGATTTCAGCCACAATTTGGATGTCAGAAACAAATTTGGGTAAAAGTAAAATATTCCTTTAATGCTAGAATAAAATCTGTGGTCTGTGATCAGTTGCTTAATGTCGGCTACAGTCAAATTTCTCCTCCAAAGAAGTTCTTGCAGTATCAGAGGATTTCAGGCCCTTTCCTGCAGGGTTTCTTCAGCTATGAAGACCATAAAAAACCAAGAACCAATAGTACCATCAAATCTGATGACTCAATTACGACAACTTCAAACTACCACGAGGAAAGGCAAAGAAAGAAATATTTTTTTATTGATGTATTTTGTGAGCAAAATGACATATTGTTTATGTTTGCTGTGAAGTATTATTTCAGAATGCGGGTATTGTATGCATCATAGATAAATGGCATCAAATTGAATTGATTCAGCTCATCAGCTCATTAGCAGAGAAACCAGCACCTGAAATGGTAGCATGGGATGTGGTTGAGAACCACTGCATCAGCATCATGACACAGTTACAAATTTAAGGGGTTAAATAAATTTTTTTTTTTTTTTTTTTACAATTAGCCAGAACTAGAAATTCAATATTTAAACCACGTTTTCTTTACTCACTCAATTTGTATAATATTTTGTCTTATGAATGAGGGGTTAATTAAAAAAATGGAACATTTATCTTTATCGATGAAAAGGCTTGGACACACTGATGTTATGGCTGTAATCATTGTATATGCATTTATAGGAGCCTCCTGTTCAGGTGCAAAGTCTTTGGAATGTAAATAAGTATAATGTATGGTCATTTACTAAAGTTTGAAGTAGTCAGTTAACTGGTATTTACACATTTATTATATGGTCGAAAAGCCTTCTTTTTATGTTTGTAAAAAGTCTGAACTATAAAATAAACATTAAAAATCTTTCTTAACCAATTTGTACCTGTCTTAGTATATTACCTGCATTCTGTCAACTTAGCTTGGTTTGTTTGCAAAATATGCATTGATTGTGTGATTTAAAAGGTTCATTGAATGACGTTAGACAACTCACAACTTTCCTATTGATGCATCTATGAGATTTAATACTAATTTAACTATATTTCACGAGTTCACGCTCACAGATATTTGACTGAAAAGAATATGCGTATTTGGCGTGCTGTCCGGGGAGAGGGCTCTGAGCTCGAGAAGACACCCTAACTCATGTTATTCCCCTTATCATGATAGAGAGAGATAGGGTCAGAGTGCAGTGTCTAGCCCGGCTCCAGATTGCTCCCCCCTCAGATTTAAAAAGGTTTCTGGTTTAATAGTGTGGAGTTGGGGTGGTGGAGGGATGCTGAAGTCAAGAGAAAACAGAGGTATGACGTGTTTGACTAATTATAGGGGTTTGATAACGCCTATGCTGCTGTGCCGATTGGGTTTTGGTGAGGAGGAGGTGTAGGCGAGCGTCAACTACATAGCGGACCTTTTACTGCTCACTAAGGTAACGCCTATGCTACAGTGGTGGTTGGGGTTAGGTGTAGGCAATTGTCAACTACGTAGTGGACCTTGTACCACCCACTAAGGTAACGCCCATGCTACTGTGATAGTTGGGTTTAGAGTAGAGGGAGGTGTAGGCGATTGTCAACTAAGTAGTGGACCTTGTACCGCCCATGCTACTGTGGTGGTTGGGTTTAGACTAGAGGGAGGTGTAGGCAATCGTCAACTATGTAGTGGACCTTGTACCGCCCATGCTACTGTGGTGGTTAGGTTTAGAGTAGAGGGAGGTGTAGGCGATCGTCAACTACGTAGTGGACCTTGTACCGCCCTTGCTACTGTGGTGGTTGGGTTTAGGGTAGAGGGAGGTGTAGGCGATTGTCAGCTATGTAGCGGACCTTGTACCACCCATGATGGTAGCGCCCATGTTTCTGTAACGGTTGGGTTTAGGGTAGGGGGAGGTGTAGGTGATCATCAACTATCTAGCGGACCTTGTAGCGCCTATGAAGGTAGTACCCATGCTACTCTAACGGTTGGGTTTAAGGTAGGGTGAGGTGTAGGTGATTGTCAACTACGTAGCGGACATTGTACCACTTATGAAGCTAGCGCCCTTGCTACTGTGGCGGTTGGGTTTAGGGTAGGGGGAGGTGTAGGAGATCATCAACTACATCGCAGACCTTGTACCGCCCACGAAGGTAGCGCCCATGCTACAGTGACGGTTGGATTTAGGATAGGAGGAGATGTAGGCGATCGTCAACTACGTAGCAGACCTTGTTAAGCCCATGAAGCTAGCGCCTCTGCTACTGTGGTGGATAGGTTTAGGGTAGGGGGAGGTGTAGGAGATCGTCAACTACGCAGCGGACCTTTTACCACCCACGTAGGTAGCGCCCATGCTAATGTTATGGTTGGCTTTAGGGTAGGGGAAGGTGTAGGCAATTGTCAACTACGTAGCTGACCTTGTACCGCCCATGCTACTGTGACGGTTGGATTTAGGGTAGGGGGAGGTGTAGGCGATTGTCAACTACGTAGCTGATCTTGTACCGCCCACTAAGGTAACACTCATGCTACTGTGATGGTTAAGTTTAGGGTAGGGGGAGGTGTAGGGTATTGTCAAATACGAAGCAGACCTTGTACTGCCCATGAAAGTAGCGCCCATGCTACTGTGACGGTTGGGTTAGGGTACGAAGAGGTGTAGGCGATTGTCAACTACGTAGCGGACCTTGTACCGCCCAGTGAGGTAGTGCCCATGCTTCTGTGATGGTTGGGTTAGGGTAGGGGGAGGTCTAGGCGATTGTCAACTACGTAGCGGACCTTGTACCGCCCATGCTACTGTGGTGGTTGGGTTTAGGGTAAAGGGAGGTGTAGGAGATCGTCAACTACATAGCAGACCTTGTCAAATACGTCATCAAGCTGCGGGCTGGAGCGAGGACGGTCTCGGGATTGCGCAATCTGACGTAAGTCACATCTCTATGCTGCTTACGCTGTAATTGAGCAGGAGATATGCAAAATATAGCAAATTTGATCATGAAAATGATTAAAATCATTTGAATCATACTGAAATTTCATTTATAGCTCAGATCAGTGGACAAATACTTATTTTATTTTTAGTATACATCTTATGATGGCAGGTGAGGATGATGACAGTTAAGGCACTGCCTCCCCTGACTGCACGTCCCTGATACAGTAGCACGACATTAGGAGCCAGCTGTACAGAAGTGTAACACAAATTCAAATGTTTAGATTCATTTCAGTGAAACAAGTTTATTTTACAATGCAAATTGTTACATGAAGTCAGGTAAAGGGGTTGAGGTGCAGACCATAAACAAACCATTATATATAAATGAAAGGCATGTTATTCTTATACACACCATCTGCCACGAATATCAGTTACAGTACATTTATACAGTTTTTGTTTAAATGTTGTTGTGTATACACAAATTACCGCAAACAAAATATTGCAAATAAATACAGATTCCATTTACAGGACAAACTAAAAGTTAAACATTCAACTTGAACCTTGTCTTATTTGTCAAATGACTAAGATGGTCTACAAAATTATTTGAGAACTATGTATTTTTAGTGATGCCCTTCTCAAATCAGCTTCTAAAACCGAACTTGGCGCAATGACCAAATTCACAGATGCTGCATTCCATGAACATACAAAGTTGTGACATGATTCATGACACACAATATTTGGAGAAATCAGAAATGAGAGGGAAACTATTCACTTTTAAAAATATATAGATTGAAATTGAGTGATAGCATCTTGGTTGGTGTTATTGATTCATTACAATGTTTTATATATATTGTGTCATGTGATATCTATATTCAATCCACAATAATGCGAAAAAACGAAAAGTTCATTACATTTCTGAACACTTCAATAAAGGTCTAAATCCTACAAAAATATACATAATTAATCGATGCATGTATTGTTTTAAATGATCCTTTGGCTTCTTGGGTTTGTGGTGCAAGAATAAATGTTTACCTACAAAACAAAGTGCATCGAGCAACTAGCTACATCTTTTCCTTCCTCTTTTGGACAGTTAACAAATATACATACAAAAATAATACTTACAGTAATACTGAAAATCTTTAATACTCTGTGGAATTGAAAAACAAAACTTCTAGCATTTGGAATTCTATACTTCTCATGAAAAGAACAATGTAGGTATACTAGGCCAAACAAGAGGCTAAAACACCCCAATTTAATTTGGCATGAGGGAAGTAGCACTATTTTTAATATTTATATTGGTCGTTGACAAAAATGCAGTAAAAATGTTTTTGCAGTAAGAAAAAAAGTAATATGTTAATGTAGTGGTGTATGTGTGTGATGTTTGATAAAATGTAAGGATGTAAGGGCTCACTAATTATCTGTTTTGTCACTGTTTTTTTAAACTGTCCCATAAAAATGTCCTATGGTGTGATATAGCAAAAACTAAGAAAAACAACTTTTGATAATGTACAGATATCCGAGAGTAACTTATCTTCATTGTTGGACATCTTCATGTAGTGCTATATATAAATATAAATATATATATATATATATATATATATATATATATATATATATATATATATATATATATATATATATATATATATATATATATTAGGGGTGTCAAAATTAATTGTTTCTTTGGTGCACCGCGATGCAGACGCGGACAATTCGGTATCGGTTCAGTAATAATAATAACCGGTTATTATGTAGTGACGTCATTGATCTCCTATGCGCTCTGTCGCGAGGAAGGTGAGCGCGAGAATTTACAACACTCAGCCAACTCAGAGCCGGTCCGTGGCATAGACACCATAGGCAAATGCTAAGGGCGCTGTATATCCAGGAGGGCGCCAGAAAGGAGCGTGGTTTAGTTGGTTTTGTTTTCGATATTCTTGACACACATTCAGTTACAGACGGCAATAACTCAAAAACCTCTTACCCTAAAAAGATCTTAAGTGTGTTTCCTACAAAAAGACAAAGCTGGTTATGTTTCACAGCTGTCTTTCTTTCTTTTCGCTCCACACTACGAGCACTGCTCCGTTTAAGCCCTCGCAACATGTGTTTAGCTGGGATAGCTCGCTCTGAGAGGAGCTCTCAGCAAGGGACCGTCGGAAAAGTGCTTCTTTTTTTCGTTTTTCTGCTCTGCTCTTCGCGAGCTCTCCCTGTTGCGAGGGCTTAAGTGTGTGTGCGTGTGTGTGTGTGCGTTTGTTTATTTGGTGCTGTCTATGTTTGTGTTTGAATGAAAGACAGTGTGGTGCTGTGTGTCTGTGTGTTTATACAGACAGCTTATTATAGCCTCTCCTCTAAAATATAACACTGTATATGGAAAGCATTGTCAATGCACCGTGATGCACCGAAACATCGAATTGAACCGAATCGAAGGCATGATAATTGTAACCGAACCGAACCGTGAGACCAGTATAGGTTCACACCTCTAATATATATATATATATATATATATATATATTTATACAACAGTTCTGTCTGGATCTCGAATCTGATTGGCTGATAGTTGTGATATATTTAAGTAATATCAGTATCCGTACAGCCTCTTTACCCATTGTTTATTACTCCGCCCACATACAACCAGCAACAAGCAGACGCTACAGTTTGACAAATATTACTGCTGTTACACAACAAAATATACTTTTGAGGCTTTTTTAGTCGATAATGTAGTTGTTAAGATTGCAACTATGCAGTTTATTTGTAAGAATAGTGCCTATTTTAAAATATTTACAATTTCTGAGAGCTCATCGGAGACCAAAGACAGTTGACGTTGTCTATCCACAAGATGGCGCCAGAACCGCATAATAAGCCATGCTCAGTGTGTTCTCGAATAAAATGACTTATGACTGCGAATAAAAAGCTGAAAAACAGAAGCCTTGTGGTTTTAAGGCGGACCGGATAGAGTCAATAAGAAGCTGTGAATAAGAAGCTGGATTCAACCTTGTCCCTCCTTATCGCAAACACAACAGCAGTCTGGTGAGAAATCTCTGTAGACGGATGGCATTTCATGTCACGTTCAGCCTTATAATCTTAAAATGTCAGCAAAATTTGCCGGTTTGTCACCTTAAGGGGGTCACACACCAGAACGCTACTTCACATTACGCTATAGGGAATCATTCAAACACTAGCTCTAAAGTGACGGTGAATTAGTAATGGCTTCTGCTGTTCTGACGTCAGCTGCAGATGTGAATGAATGGCGGAAGAAAGTAGTTTCTAATACAAAAGGGTTTTAGACTGTTAGATTTAATTTTTTAAATACAAGATTGTGCCGTCGAACTGTTGTATAAACGCGATATCACACTCGTAGCAGTGCGCTATTGCTGTTTATCAGCACTGGTGGGGCGCCAACGCACGCCTCCCACCAGTGCTGATATACAGCTAAAGCACACATAGCAGACCAATGGCCGCCGACGCGCTGTCTCTAATAAATTATAAATATTTTAAAATAGGCACTATCCTTATAAATAAACTGCATAGTTGCAATCTAAACAACTACATTGTCCACTTAAAAACCTAAAAAGTACATTATAATGTTCAATAGCAGCAATATTTGTCAAACTGTAGGATGTCCGCCGCTTTAACGTTTAACCATTTACTGCATTTCAAATGATGACAATACTAATTATATTAATTTTTGTCATGTGACAGTGATAATCACCTCACCTCAAACACTCATATAGTAAGCAAAACCATATTGCTAGCTATGCATCATCTCAAATTATTTCAGAATATAGGACTTTTCTTAAATATCTTATAAATAGAATCGCCATGGGGGAACCTACTGATGTGCAATAAAACTTAATACAGCTATTTAAAATGTTGAAAATTATTGTTTTATACTTTAGGTGCTCTAAACAATGTTTGCAACCTAAATTATTTTAATAATAATAAATTATTTTAATTTCGCTTTTGAAGGATGTACAAACCACTAATTCATGATAAGTGATTAAGCAATTAGTCTACAAATAAGTGATCTAAAATAAGCAGGACTACAACTATTTAGTATGCGTACAGCCTTGAAAGCATAAACAATACAAAAAATACATTTAACCCTTGTATGGTGTTCGGGTCTGAGAGACCCGTTTTCAGTTTTTTTCAAAAGAAAAATTAAATAATGAATTATTTTTTTCAACCTGAAACTCACTAGCTTTGTCTTATTTTCTGTGAAGAACATAAATCCGAACAAATTTTCAACGACCGCATAATGTACCTCTCCCCACACATTTACATTACACACAAGGTGTTCAGGTCTACTGGACCCAGGTCTTATAAGGGTGCTTTCACATCTGTAGTTCGCTTCATTTGGGCCGAACCAAGGGTAATAAATGATACATTGTGGCATTTTCTGCCGACTTTGGGTCGTTTTCACACCACACTATTGGCTTTGGTCCGAACCAGTTGAAACGAACAAAAATGCAGTCATCTGACAAAATCCACATCTCTCATTGGCCAGATGTTGTTGAACATATTTCCTAAACTGCTTATTGATTGGTCAGAATTCACGTGCGGGAAAATGCCAATGAACTCCCGTAAGTAAACAAAACCGGCAGACACAAAATGTCGTTTTTACTCTGGAGGGACGACTGCGCTGGCTGATTGTATCCCTGCTTTAGACAAACTATACATTTCGAGAATGAAGCGCGGCTGCGGCTGGAAAACAACGAAACGAACTCTAGTGCGATTCAATCGAACTAAATAAGGCAGGTGTGAAAGCACCCTAAAAGTCTCTAAAGTGTAGGTCCAGTCTTCCTCTTTTCTGGTGATGCTGTTTTCTTCCCCTCCTGCTCCCGCACAAAGTTGCAACATTGTTGAAAATTCAACTATCAACAGTGTCTGCTCTTACATTCCCACACATTTTACCCTCTCTTTTGCGGGAACGAAGCTTTATTTTCCCATACGCTGTCCCATCTGTAATTTTAGGGCATAGTACTATAAATAAGGGTGCTTTCACACCTGTGAATCGATTCAGTTGTTCCGAAACAGAGATAACAATTGTTACATTGTTGCTCTTTGCTCTTGGAGCGGTTCGCTTTCACACTGCAAAGTTTCTAATCGGACCAAAAGAGCTAAAACAAGTCACGTGCGAGTAAACTCTCCTCACATTAGTCAGAGTGTCAGGGTTTATTTTGCAGCGTCCCGCTAAGCTGTCAGGAGAGGTGGTGGTTTGGTGGTGATTGACAGGGTGAGCGCGCGCGACGTGTCTGAGGAGAGACGGATGAGAAGGGGTGGAGGGAGAAGGGAGGGAGGGGTGAGAAGGGTGTGCGACGATGCCTATTTGAGGACCGGAGGGAGACGCGAGATTACCGGGAGATCATCACTCGTTTGCGGGCATCCGGAGACTCGCAAAACTTCCCGCCCTACTCATAATTCTCTCTTCATATAGCCGTAAGCTTATTACATATCTATAAAACACTGTGATATAACCGCGCTCGGATCGGATCGCTTTCTCACTGCAATCGATCCGCTCCAGGGTTCGTTTCAATCGAGCCGAGACCACCTCATTCAATCGATCTCGGAGCGATTACTTTGGCACGGAACAGAGTGCGATTGCCCTGTTCACATATGCCAAACGAACCGCGCTAACTGGGAGATACGTTCCGAAACAAAAGTGTAGGTGTGAAAGCACCCTAAGACTTTGCCAGTGTGGTTCCTTATCACAACTGATCAAGATGGCCAAGAGATTATCTG
Organism: Danio rerio; assembly: GCF_052040795.2. Taxonomy (NCBI): domain Eukaryota; kingdom Metazoa; phylum Chordata; class Actinopteri; order Cypriniformes; family Danionidae; genus Danio; species Danio rerio. Next base: position 54,714,874 of record NC_141037.1, on the reverse strand, counting down.
CTGCGAGGGCCTTGCAATTGATTGTGGAAGAGAGAGGAGCTTCTGATGATGATGACCATGACCATGGTGGGAACAGTATAAAAAAAACAAATGGGGCTGTGGGTTTTATTTTTTTCATAACATCAAAAAAAAAAAAAAACGAGAAGCACATTAATTCATCAATATGGGAAGGTAAATGGGAAAAATTAACCATGTTTGCTGTGCATATGGCTTGTAATTGGATTAAGTAAACATTTGTTGAGTAATTGAACATACAATAGTTTGATAGTGTTACTTTGAAAAGCCAAAACTCTATTGGGTCCACCAAACCCATGAACACTGACCGAGTAACCAAAATACGAACACCACACAAGGGTTAAGGAGTACACAGTGTGCTGTTGTACATGGGAAAGGACAGAATGACTGCGCAACCCTTTATGGTACATGCAGCTTAGTTTGCTTTTGGAGTCCTTGCTCTGTTACAGACATCCCTTTAGTTCTTTAAGTGTCAGGGAACATAGAGCTTCACCTACAAAAATGAAAAACTAGCGCCACGTGTCCATATCAAGCCATCTACGGATATAAACATATTATTGCACTGCAAAAAATGCTTTTTTTGTCTCGTTTCTAGTCCAAATATCTAAAAATTCTTAAATCAAGAAGAATGATCTAGGTAAGAAAAAAATAATGCCTTGTTTTGAGAAATAATGAGTCAAAATTAAGTGAGTTTTTCCTTAAAAAAAAGCTAAATAATCTGCCAATGGGGTAAGCAAAATAATCTTGTCAAACAGAAAAACAAGATTATTTCGCTCACCCCATTGGCAGATTATTTAGCTTGTTTTAAGGAATAGCTCACTTAAAATTGGCATATTATTTCTCAAAACAAGACATTATGTTTTGCTTGCCTCGAAAGTGCTTCTTTATGAAATAATTTTTAGGTATTTGGACTAGAAACAAGACAAAATCTAAGTAAGAAAGTCATGTTTGCAGTGTGGGTCCTTAAAAAAATGCCATTAAAGAGAAGGTGCTAAACAATACTGAAGAAAAAAATATCACAGTGCGTCTTCAATAGTGCACAATGTCAATCTTCTGTGCTTATTTACCTTGAAAAGACATAAACCGAACTATAAACTTAATTTATTTCATTGAGTCAGTGCATTTCGAGACTTCAGGTTTCATATTACTCTCTGTATCTCTCAGTGTGAGTGCTGTTATCTCCATCCAAGAGCTACACTGCAAAAAATGCTTTTCTTGCTTAGATTTTTTGTCTTGTTTCTAGTCCAAATATCTAAAAGTTCCTAAATCAAGAAGAATTTTCATAACAAGCAAAACATATTGCCTTGTTTTGAGAAATATTATGCCAATATTAAGTCAGTTTTTCCTTAAAACAAGCAAAATAATCTGCCAATGGGGTAAGCAAAATAATCTTATGTCAAAAGAAAGAACAAGATTAATTTGCTTACCCCATTGGCAGATTATTTTGCTTGTTTCAAAGAAAAAATGACTTAATATTGGCATATTATTTCTCAAAACAAGGCAATATGTTTTGCTTGTCTAAAAAATGCTTCTTGATATAAGAAATTTTAGATATTTAGACTAGAAACAAGACAAAAAATCTAAGCAAGAAAAGCATTTTTTGCAGTGTAGTCCTTGGAATGCCATTAGAGTATAGGCCAGGGATGGGCAAACTCAGTCCTGGAGGGCTGATGTCCTGCATAGTTTAGCTCCAACTCTAATCAAAAACACCTGAACATGCCAATCAGTGTCTTCAAGATCACTAGAAATCTATAAGCAGGTGTGTTTGATTAGAGTTGGAGCTAAACTGTGCAGGACACCGGCCCTCCAGGCTTTGCCCACCCCTGGTATAGGCACTTGATAAAGAAGTATCCCAACCCGTGAGGTGCCATATTTCCAACCTAATCACAACAATGTATTATTTTATATTACATTTTCCCAATTTCCAAATTGGGATCATCTCTTAACCTTGTAAAGTTAGAGCAAGGGAATAGATAGCAGAGATGAGTGAACTCGACAGGTGCAAAGCATAAAGCATATGTATTCCTCTAGAGAAGATGCATTGTGAAACATCACACCAAGTCTTAGATTTTATTCTTGAACTAATCTCCTAGGTTGGAATACTGGTGCCAAAAACCAAGAGTAAATGTTACCATGGGTAAAGTTTTACTCTTGGATTTATGAGTGCACTTATCAATAAGGAAGTGGATGAGCCTTGTTAGGTATTAGTGGTCTGTGCAAAAGGAAAAACAGGGCAGTGAGTGGCATTTAAAGGGATAGTACATGCAAAAGACTATATTTCTGTAATCATTTACCCGCTTGTTTCTTTCTTCTGTTAAACACAAAAGAAGATATTTAAAATTTTTTGTAAAACATTAGCCCTTGACTACATAATAGTGTTTTTTTTTCTGATATGGGTGTCAGTTGACCCTTCGCTAAGCCACACTGGAAAACCGCCACACACCAATCGTAGCTACGTGCAGATCTGTCAAGCTTTCGAGTGAGGGAAACAGGCCAGAGCGTTGTGCATATGGATTGTGCAAATCTGATTCCCAGTAGGCGGTTCATTCCGCTGTGGCGACCCCTGATTAATAAAGGGAGTAAGCCGAAAAGAATATGAATGATACCCGGTCTCCTAAAAGTTTGGACAGGGTGGTGGAATTTATTTCCTATTCAAAACCTAAAAACCAAAGGGAGAAATGCCAGCATGCAATGCAAGCTCTGTGAGGGGCGCTAAAGGGGCAGAGTTAACTTGGTTTTGTTTTCGATGTTCCTGACACATTCAGTGATAGACAGAAATAACTCACACACCTCTTACCCTAAACAGATCTAAACTGTGTTTCCTACAAAAATACAAAGCAGGTTATGATTCCCAGCTGTCTTCTTTTTCTTATTTTGCTCGATATTATGAGCAATTCTCTGTTTAAGCCCTCACCATAGTAGTCATACAAACAGCAGTCATATTCCCATCTGTTTCAAGCTACGAATATTTAGATTACATATCAACAGAACAAAACTGAGATGTGATCACAAACTGAGCACTTCCAATCAATATACTTCACCCGCAGCTGTTTTTCAGTCATTTATAACCCTCATGTCCATGTCAGAGCTACAATTCACTGATGTTTTCAGCACTGTCTTAAAGTTGTATTCATTGGCGGCGACGTTATTCACCTTATTCTCAGCTGGCGAGCGGGCGCTGCCATTTGAATCTTTTTGTCTCGCGACTTCCGGTCACATTCACTTCCATTCATTTTTTGACGTTAACAACTGCTCGTTACGCTGCTTGATGTTGCAATTTAATATTTTCTTATTATATTATTCTACTTGGTCTGTGTAGTCATGCAAACATTTGTTTGTTAAGCAAGTAGTTTGGCCATTTTCTGCCGTTTATTATTCCTAGTCATTTCTCCCATAGGCGACTGAATCGGAAGTTCTAAGACAATCGCGAAAACAGGCGCACTTCCACATTTTAGAATAAGGTCAATAGCGTCTGGTTTTATATTTAGTGTCGGATGAATATTTGTTGGTAGGGAAAATCTATTTGTTTCTGCCATTTGCATTTCCATTTGTTTATTTATTTCTTCCACTTAACTGCAAATTAAAATAGAAACTGGATAAAAAGCACACAAACATACGGACAATTATTCATTGTTATGGGTCAACGATGCTCATTTTCTGCACAAATCCATCAGTTTCACCTTTCTGGCTGCTCTTTCTATGAATTAATTATGTAGAAGCACTGTCCATGCGTGCTGCCTTGTTGGTTAGTAACGCTATATTTCCCTGCATAACATCAGGCTTTTTGGCTAAAAATAGAGAAATCACAGTTAAAATTTGTAATTATTTTACAGTATTATTATTTTTATTTACAGTATTAGATTGTTTTTAAATGTCAACTCTCCTGCTGTGCATGAACTAGCTGTTGAATGGTCAGCGTATGAGGCTAGGCTAACCTAGCTTCTATTTTTATTAAATTATTTTCAATCGGATGCCTATTATGTGGTGAATATACCCCTGCAATGCATACTGCAGTCCTTTTTTGTCTGGCTTTCTCAGATACCTCACCTGTTCGCCTAAAATAACTAACGTTAGTTATATCCCTGCATGCGATGTCTGACATTGGCGCATACACATTGTAGTAGACGTGCCAGGCACGAAAGCTTGACAGGTGTAGCAACAGTAACTAAGCAGGGCGGGGTTTAGTGAAGGATCAATTGTTATGGTTGCTTTGAAATATCTTCTTTTGAGAGAAAAAAAAAAAAAGAAAGTAAAGGAACTAATGGTGAGTAAATAGTGAGTATTATCCTATTAATGAGAGTTCCTCATCAGTGTGCGAATATAAAAGCCTGGCCTCCTTGACTGTGTTCAATGTGGTCAATAGTTCATCTTGGTGACTGATCTTTCTCGACCTCCGGCATCAGCCAACTGGTTTACAGAGCGCTTGCGGTTGCGTTTAAGTTTAGAGTCCTTGTCGAAGACTTCACCTGAGCGAAGAGCTGACACGAGATCATCAAACTCTCCCACCTCCTCTGACACACTGCCTTTGGTGCCTTTCTTTGCTCGTCTCTCTCGTTCACGCTGGTCCTTGAGCTGCGATGGACAAATTTACAGACATAAGTCATGCGTGGCTAAAATAGTTTTAAAACAGACCTGTCTAAAAGAAATACTTCAGCTGTGGTGTCTTCCTTCAGATCGTTGTTTTGAACTGCATAACGTCAATCAACTTAAAAAAGTAATTCCGAAATTGATTCAGGGTTTAGAAAAGTTTTGAAGCTGCGTTTTTGGCAGAAGCCTTTTCAGAAACAATCTTTCTTTTCATGCATACAAGGCCACATTGGTCTTTTAGAAAGAAGTTCAGGTTGATGCAAAGTTTGCCTGATGACGTCTCTCTGTCAGCGGTGGATGCGTGGTTCATGTGTGCGCGAGAGTGATGTATCTGTCTGCTTAAAGACGCTGTGCAGAAATTCACTTTAAATTTGTTCACAGACAGTTTGAGATGCCTGTCGTAATTGAGTTATTTGTTGGTCCGACAATATTTAATTGGATGAACATTTTTTTTGTTTTATGCCTTATCAAGATTATAAAAATACATATAAATACATTTAGATCAGGGGTGGCCAATCCTGTTCCTGGAGATCTACCTTCCTGCAGATTTCAGTTGCATCCCTTGTCAAACACACCTGTCTATAATTATCAAGTGGATTTCAGGTCCTAATTAATTGGTTCAGGTGGGTTTGATCAGGGTAGGAGCTAGGAAGGTAGATCTCCAGGAACAGGATTGAGCACCCCTGATTTAGATCATTTACTTTAATCATTACTATTAGAACGTGAAGAGACTTTCAACCAGCACAACAAAAACTGTTTCTGAAGACAATCACCTACTTCAACTTTAAAGATAAGACAGCCTGTTTCTCTGCAAAAAACATTTACCAGCAATATACAATAAGTAAACTTCAAAGAGCATGAAACAATAATAAAAAAGCATGTTAGAAATTATTAAATCTAGCTGTTAACCAGTTAAACTCTGCTGCTATTTTGGGATTTCTGCCTGAATTTTGCCTACCCAAATTTAGAAGCTTCCCAAATCCACATGCAGAGGTGTAAATGCAAAAATTTGGGATCATTTTAAAGAAAACCCTTTGAATTTTCATAAAACACTATTGAAAGTGATTAAAATTACTGTATATGTTGTCTGTGTTATAAACACCTAAAAAAAGAGGCGCTTTTTGTATTTTTTTTTTATAAACTCAAATTTAAAAGTGTACCTTTTAGGTACTCTGCGGTCTAGTGTGCTGTAATTAATTTTGGTGGTTCCTGCACATGTCTGTAATCATAGGAAAACATCTACCATAATCTATGCAAAAGTTATTGTATTCCAACTGATGAGAGGTGCTGTACAAGCCACAGGGAGCGATCATTGTTTTCATATTTCACTATTCTTTTGTTTGATTAAACATAATTCACTGTGTTTGGACCACATCAGACATATAAAAGGATTACTTATGCACATCACCTCAAAACCAGAGGAGAAATGGCGCTGAAGCGCACAGCATAAGGTAAGAGATGACAGCTGTCTGTGCTATCTGGGGCTGCTTATTGATCATAAATGTATTGTTTTCACTTCTGCGCCATGGAAACACTGCGGTTCATTCGACAACTGTTTGATATGTGAATATAATTCAGTAAAAAGAATGCTAAAACTGTATGAGCACCGGCGAAAGCTTTCATTTGAGCTACAACTTGTACATATGTCATATATGAACCATATGAAAATGAACCAATGTAAAATGCCAAGCTCGGATATCCAAAATACTGTGTATTTAAGTGTAAATAACTTTTGTACAGTAGAATAAAAACCAAAGTGATGCATATGTGCTTAAAATATAGATTCTACACTTTCAAACGAAACCACTTACGGGGGTCTGGTGCAATGCTAGCCCTTTAAATCTTAAAGCGAAAGTCGATGACGTCACAGACCCGCTACCAGGTCTGCAGTTTAAGTGGTTAAGATTAGAGACCACACACTTTACAGGACCTTCTGGAGACGGTGAACCTGTCTGCATGTTTGTATTTTCTGGCTACAGCAAATATGCAATTTACCATTGCCTCCAATCGTATTTTCCTCTCTTCTTCCTCTTTGCATCTCTGCATGTTCTTAAGGTCATGTCGGGCCTCGCTAAATGACTGCAGGAAGATGTCAAAGATTCCAAAAAACTCATCCGGTTGCATTCGACCTTCCTCCTCTCCAAAGTGCTTCAGAGCCATGGAAAACTGGAGTGAAGAGGAAAGAGGAGAGTAATCAGGATGGTGGACTATGGGTCTGAAACAACAACGAAACACAAATGAATGTGTAACGTCTGAGTTGGTAGCTTAAGGCTAAGGTTGAGCAATATACACTCTCAGAAATCAAAAGAACAAATATATTATGGGGAGGTATCCTTTTAAAGGTTTCCTCTTGTACCTAAAGTGTAGATTACATAACAGACCCTAAACAGTATCTCTTTTGTATCCTTTTAAAGGGCCATTGATGCATTCATATTGTATTTTGTTTCTCTTATCAACATTAATATGCTTAACTATCCTACATCTTTAATGGATAGTCAATCCTGATCACATTTGCTACCGAATTGAACGCAGTTATTTTATTCCTCTCGTGTGTATGATTATGACTGAGGTCATGCCTTGCTTGTTGGATATATGCCCTCTTATCAGGGTCAGCTTCAACTTCATATTCTGGCAATATAGTCCAGAAACTGCTGATGTACCAGGCCTGTACCATGTGGAATGATATTACACAGTGCACTTCCGTACGTTCACACCGAAAGCGGCGAGAGCGTCAAAGTAGCCGGAAGTCATTAGTTTTCAATGAGAGCCGGCGGCGATAAGCGGCGAGGAGCGGCGTGAGCATCGAGGAGAGTTTAAATGAAGTCAACTTTATGGTAATGAGCTATGACGCGGTTCGGCGGCAAGCAATCAGAATGAAGACGTCCATCGCTTGATAGCAGTTCAGAGAACACAGACCAGTGAACTTTTGTTCCGACCACAGTTGTTCCCAAGGGTTTGATTATTGCGGTCGCCGGATTTCCAATTATTTACAATTTTTTCCTACAGGAACATGCATTAAATAAGTTACTGGCGAGTGTTCATTAATGTTATATAAATTTATCTTAAAAAAGGGGGAATCTCACACGATGTGACAGTACAAAACAGTACTGCTGCTTCAGGATATTTCAGACATATGGACACATTTTGGATAAATAGAGCAAAGCCACACGCAACTTGATCTTCCATTGTTGTATGAATTTGATAAGAAGTGCGCAACATTTTCACGCTAGAAACATGTTTTATGCAGGAATGTAACTGATATGCTGCAACGGCTCCTTTAAATATGAGATCAATGTAGCGAGTTTTGACGCTCTCGCCGCCGGAGCTAAAGGCAGACAGCGTTGTCGCCAGGGCGGCCAGAGCGACCTTGGACTCTCTCGCCGCTTTCGGTGTGAACGTACGGTGAGAATAAGGTACTTTCAGAGAACGCCTTAAAACCTTGAAGACATGAGAGATGTACAATTTAAGGGCATTGATAGAATCTGTTGTCAAGATTAGAATTCTCAATAAGGGAGTTACATGTTCTTTAAATTTAAAAAGACTTCTTTGTGTGATAGTATCTGGCCTTGTGCTGGAGATTACAGTTTTTTCAACCCCTAGCAAGCATTGTGCAGTATTGATGCCATGTTGTAAAATTGTTCCTGCAATTAGCCAAATTGACACAAAATGTGTTGCTTTCACAAAAGAACAAAGAAAAAAAACTTTTCAAAATTCTAAAAAACTTTTATCATTCATATATTCTGCAAGCGAAAAAAAACTGACTGATGGTAAGTTTCATGCATTTTGTGTTTATTACATTTATTTTGAAACAGAAAATCTTAGTCGATTTTTCTTACACTGTAAAAATATGACAAAAAGTCATGACAAATATTTTTATGTTACTTTAACTCATTTCAAGAAGTTAATCAGGTTTCAACAGGACTTTTTACAATATACAAAGTTTAACTTAATACTGTATGCTTAGTCAGTTTGATTGATGTACGTTTAAATGAGTAGAAAAGTTCATTTGACCCAAGCAAAAAAGTAAGCCAGCAACATTTTTCTTTAGAAATAAAGATGAATTTAGTACGGGGGGAAGGTCGCTTGGGCTCTTCAAATCATTTTGGAAGGGCACTTTCTATCCAAGACTAAAAAGGGCATATGCACTGCATAGTTTGAGTCCTATGTGTGCCTGTTGACATCCCTGCTCTAAAGGATTTGCAAATTCAATTCAATTGAATTGCCCAGCTCTAATTATTTTAATCAACTTTTTTTTTGGAATGAACATTTTTTTCTAAATAAATGTTTGTAAGGATAGATATGTACGGATGAAGGTTAGAAATTAAGAGAATTATTATGAATGCATATGAATGGATGTTACCTTATCCTTGGCCTCATTAAGAAGTTCCTCGAGTTCTGAAAAGCTGAAGCTGGCGACAGTGATGAAGTCACTGACCACTGGGACAAACTTGTCTCCTCTGTCACATACTCGGCTCTGCTGATATCGTAACTCCTGAAATAAACACAATAAGGTTCACAATAAAGATCTTTTTGTTAAATGGGTCCACAGATTTACTTATTTGGTCACACTTTATTTACATCTACATGCTAACTAATTCTCATTAGACTATAAGTAGACAGTTTGGTTGGGGTTTGTGTTAGTCAGGGGCGAAGATTTAGGGTGGATGTGTCCCCACCAATAACCACCAACTACTTAAATGTCCCCACCAATAATTTAATTCACTTAAAAACATTGTGCTGTCAATATAAACCTAGACATGCCGAAAGGGTTCAATCACATTCTCTCCTCAAGTTGCCACGGGCACCAGACACATATGGACATTGTGATTGGCTGTGCCTTTCTCTGCTATCATGTGAGAGGCTTCTTTCAGATACAAGCAGCGCCAAAACCACTGCGCAGGGGGAATTTCCCGATGTGTGTGAGGTGTGTGACACGCACAAGTGAGGATGGCGGTAGCAAAAAAAGGTGGACATAAAGAGCTTTTTTCAACGAAAAGTGTTAGTCTCATTTAACTCAAGTTCACTACTGAATGAGCCCATAATGCTGCTATTGCTAGTGTTTTTTTTTATTTTATTTTTTTTTACCACTTTTCCGTCTTAACATTATAGCAGACATATTGGGCTCTATTTTGACGGTCCATGCGCAGAGCGCAAAACGCAGGGCGCAAATGCTTTCAGGGCGTGTCAGGACGCGTTTTTGCTAATTTAAGGACGGGAAATCTGCCCTGCGCCGTGGCGCATGGTCTAAAAGGGTTGAGTTTATTTTCTCAATGAGTTATAGGTGTGTTTTGAGAATAAACCAATTAGAGTCTCATCTCCCATTCCCTTTAAGAGTCAGCTGTGTCGCGCCAAGAGCGCATTCGCTATTTACAGGACGCAAAGTAAGTCTAAGTGGAAAAATTAGCATTTCACAAGCAAACAGTTAACAGTTTTTTAACAGAAAACTGTTAAACAGAGCATCTACTGCGTGAGAATGAGAGATAATGGATCACTTTCGCTCTTGGATAGGAAAACCTTTATGCACAGACATCAATTAGCCTATAAATAATTAATTTCATTGTTAAGCGCAAAGATTTGTTTCAAAACTATTTCTAAATTCAGTTCTAATTTCCAGCAAACGAATAAATGAATAATGATGACCAAGTGTGATCAAAAACCTGAGTTATATCCTAAAACACATGCTGTGCCCCATATGGTCTAAAACCTGACAGGTGGGCAAATCTAAGCTTGTTTTTAATAAAACAAATATAAATATGGATATAATAAATAATACTGCTAATAATAATAACATTATACAAAAGCAAATTGTTATGAATGAACTGAAAAAGCCTCCCGAGATGAAGAAGACATAAAAGCAGTGATTTTTCATATTTATGTTGGCTAGAAAATAATATGTTTTGTAATATTTTAATCCTTCATATTTATATTCTATATCTATTCTTATTATATCCTATATATATATATATCCTTAATATTAAATTTTTTCATATGTAAAGATATTTGCCTATTGCTCTCTTGTGCGTATTAAGCAGTGCAACGCGCCAGCGGTCCGCCTCAGAACGCCTTCCTTTTTAGACCAGAACGCCTATGGGCGCACAAATGAGCGCTAATGCATTTGCTATTTAAACAGCGTAGCGCAACGCCTCAAAACGACTCTTGCGCCAAGCTGAAACTACCAAAAGACTATTGCGCTGCGTCTTGCGCCCCATTGCGCCGGGTGTATGATAGGGCCCATAGTCTGTGAACAATATGAACTGAAAACTAGCAGAATAAGCACGTACATGTAAACGTATATGACCCCACCAGTTCTCCTAATCTCTCAGAGTAACATCTCCAATTTTGGTTGAAACAATTTGTCTGAAAAACTACAGCCTGTGCTCCATCTTTTAATAACACTATGAGACATGTTTCATTTGTACAAAAAATAAACAAAAGTCTTTATTATTCTCTCTCTTTATCAGTTAATAAACATTATTTTAACATTACACTTTTAGGCCTGTAGCCAGCTTTTTGAAAGGAGGGGTTTGTTTTCTGAAAAACTGAACCTTTTTTGCAATTATTCACCTGATTAATTATTCATTCTGTTTAATTGAGGTATAAATATTACATTTTATTGAAATATTTAAGAGCTAATTTTTGCTGGGTTCTCTTTTTGGATAGTTATTATAACTACACTTTTTGATGTACCAAAAATATTTCCTACTATTTAGTCAAATTGTTTTATTTTTATTACAGTTTTATAAATAATAAAAATATGTTGAATTAGAAATTAGAACTGTAAATTTTAGAAAAAAGAAATCAAGAGTTCAGATGGCCAAACTTCTAAATGCCTTGTAAAATGAGCATTTTCTCAGCCTCATATATTTATGTTCAGTTATTTCACTTTAAAGGCAATGAAAAGAACATATTTGGCACTATAAAAGTAAAATCACTGAGTCCACACACAGGAGTTGGAGAAAAATGCTCATTTTAGAAGAAAATATTAAATGGGATTTAGAGGTTTTTGGATCTAAACTCTTTAAATATGAAAATAGACTTATTTTTAAAATACATAGTATTTACAATAAATACAAATAGTTTTTTTTAATCATAATTTTATTTGGGAAATCTGTTAAAACTTGATTTAATTTAAAAGCTGAAGCCTATAGGCAAATAACAAACCGGCCAGTGCATTCAACCTTCCTCAGTGAGAATTTTGCCATTTGAATAATAAGATAAATTCAAACATAATAATAATAATCCAACTTTTGGTCTTTTAAACCACCTGAATCCCCTTGGCTACGAGCTTGACTATTTAAATTAACATAATAAATTGTATGAAGAGAGGACTAATTGATCATTTATTTTAATAGCAGTTAAAAAATTAATAGCAATTTATAATACATATATATATATATATATATATATATATATATATATATATATATATATATATATATATATATATATATATACATACATATATATATATACATACATATATATATATATATATATATATATATACATACATATATATACATACATATATATATATATATATATATATATATATATATATATATACATACATATATATATATATATATATATATATATATATATATATATATATATATATATATATATATATACACATACATATATATATATATATATATACACATACATATATATATATATATATATATATATACATATATATATATATATATATATATATATATATACATATATATACATATATATATATATATATATATATACATATATATACATATATATATATATATATATATATATATATACACATATATATATATATATATATATATATATATATATATATATATATATATATATATATATATATATATATATATATATATATACATATATATATATATATATATTATATAATATATATTCACTTGTCCCCTGTTCCCACCAATGTCAAGTGCAAACCTACGCCCTTGGTGTTAGTGTACGTTGACATGTACTTGCAAGTTTCTTATAGTCAGTTAAATGTCTGTTGAAGGAGCAGTATCAACATATATTAAGCAGACAGGCTACTAATACTCAAATGGAGCATCAAAATAAAGTGTTACCTTTTATGTTTGTTTTGTTTAATTTTTGTGACCTTTAATCTATAATTTTTCACCGTGGAAGTTCTTTTGCATTTTGAATTCATATTTAATTTCATTCAGCTCGGTCACAGGAGTAAATTATAGATGACTCACCACTTCTAGAGCTTTCAGGCCACTCCTGATGCTGGAAACTTCTTTCTCCAGCTCAGCTAGACTGGAAATAACAGCAATCAAAAATGGCTCTAACTAACTAAACATAACAGCTTAAGCATACCAAAAAACAACTGATAATAATTGGTAAATATTCATGTTCATCATAATGCTGGATATGACTCACTTGACTTTGGCGGCTTCTGATACACTACACAAGTCCTGTTGAATACTGAGGATGTCAGGGTAATTCTTTTCAAAGATCATGATCAGGTAATGCAGCATGGTGATGTTTCTGTTAAAATGGTAAGATTAAAATATGACAGTGTCATCCAAATTTAGAGGCTGTCATGCCACAGTCATTCAGACGATCATTCTTTCAGAAAGGTTCATTCAACAGAGAAACATTTATTCTATTAAACTTGTAATAAAAAGTTGTGTTAGGCTGAAAATAGTGACAGTAAATATTGCATTTGGATGAGCAAGCTAATAAAACCATTTTCGATGACTCCTGACCTGTCTATACTTGACTTGGTGTCTATGATCTTGTTAAGACTGGACACTTTGAAACCGTATGCATTGCCCCTCTGTCCTTTGTTCATGAAGTTCCCGAATGCCAAAACCACTTCTAGAACCTGTCTCAGGAGCTTACTTCTCATCACCTCACGTGATGCGCACAGAATAGCTAGAAATGAAACAAGAAAAAACAAAATCAAAGATGGTTACTGATGCTTACTGTAGCCCCCATGTTGGGGTTTGCAATGAAAGTAGCCGCACTCAGATTACACTTTTTTTCCCCCCAGATTTTGGCCCATTTTGCTTCATGTAGGGCAGGGTTTTTCAAAGTCTAAGACAGTGGGCCTCCCTTTTGACACAACTTATCCATTGGCGCCCCCCTTCTCCCAAACACACACACGCAGACACACATACACACACACACACACACACACACACACACACACACGCACACACACACACACACACACTTATATAGGTCTTTACATATATATATATATATATATATATATATATATATATATATATATATTAGGGATGTAACGGTATTGTAAATACCGTCATACCGCAATATTAATTTTTTTCGATATTACCGAAGTCGCATGACTCGGTAAAACTATAGGTCTTCTGAGAAAATTTGCTCAGGCGAATGAAGCGAACGGGAGGTAGCGGAAACTACAATTCCCATCAGCCCAGGCTTGGCCATAATCCCTTGCGGTCTGTTGTCGCTACAGATCCAGTAATGCGGAAATGGAGTGTGCTGCTAGAAGCTGCTAGAAGCGGGGATGAAAAAGAGCTGTAAAACTCTAAATCGGGTGTTGTCGCCGCGCGCGTACTGAATAGCGGTGTTGTCGCGCGAGTTCTTATCAGCTGTGTTGTCGCCCGCGTACTGAATAGCGGTGTTGTCAGCACACTGTTCAGATTGATGCAGACATGAGATCTCTATCTTACCCATGGTTTGTCCTCTCAAGTGGGGGAAAGACAATGCACAACGTTACCCACTGCTGTCAACCTGGGCCAAGTCATATCTCTCTTGTCCCAGAAACCTCAGTCCCAAATGAGAGGGTTTTTTCTGTTGCAGGGGACATTGTAAATGCCCAGAGATACCAGCTTTTACCAGATTATATTTATATGATAATTTTCTTTTAAATCCATCTCTATCTAAGTGAGTGAGTGAGTGATTAAATGTTGAATGTGATGAGTTTTCAACAATACTAAATTGAAACTTTATTTTTTTACATGGTTTAATATTTTTTTGTTATTAAAATTGAAGTTCCTGTTTCAAAGCTTACAGATAGATGGCTAATTTGTATGTTATTGACACTTTTGGCACTTTTTTGGAGTATTTTCATAAGTTTTGTTTTTTCCTGTAAATGATTCAATAAATACCGTACCGTGACATTCATACCGAGGTATTACCGTACCGTGAAATTCTGATACCGTTACATCCCTAATATATATATATATATATATATATATATATATATATATATATATATATATATATATATAAAGACAGACAGATGTCAGACTGTTAACTAACTTTTATCATCATTTGCATGAAAGTGCAATTATTTACAGAGTAATAAGTATTTTAATATAACGTTTTTAAAACTAGGATGATGGTTCAATATGAATAGAACAGATCCAAGAACTGTCCATCCCAGTCAAAACAGTCGAAGTTTAGTGGGTCTCATGCTGTCATTAGCCAAAATATCTTGACAAACCACACAGGAAGGTCGTGGTTCATCAGCTGGTCCGGTCCACGTAAATCCTAAACTCAAATACTGATCATCATATCGTCGTCTTTTGGGTTTAAGCCCTGAACTTGAAGGCTTTGAATCGGGGGGTCTCAGAAACCGATGTATTAGCAGGCATATACCAGTATTGACGGGCTTGCCAAACAGAAGCGAATTCACAGCTATGGCCTTCTGGGTAAAAAAGGTTTTCTTATTTTTGACGTATTATTTTTTTTAGCTTTGTTTAATTAAAACGTTTAAATATAATAAAAATACATGTAATAATTAAACTTAATAATTATATATTTATTATATAATATTTTTCCCGCGCCTCCCCTGACATGCTCTGGCACCCCCCAGGGGAGGCGCGCCTCACACTTTGAAAACCCCTGATGTAGGGTGTTGTGGGGATTTGTAAATGACAAATGAGCATAGGTGTGCAAGATTAAATAGTTTTCTCATGTAGTGTGCCATAGTGAACAACAACGGATACATGTCTGCGGTGCTTCACGACATAATTGAGAAAGTCTATCATGTTTAAACGTTTTCCCCCTTCATCTATGGCAAGTTCTGTCACAAAGGTTGACCAATAGGATCACATAATCTCTTCAGTACACAGCTTTAAAATTGAGAGTGGTCTGGATGCAGACCTGGTGCAGTGCAATCTGGGCTGCATCCAAGGCTTTTTAATAGGCTAACCCCACCCCTAACCCTACCCCTCACAGTGAAGTCACTCACTCCATTTGAGTGCATTGTGTCTGACACTGCATCGCTGAGTAATGCAATCTCAACTTGCACCATAAAGGCTGCATCCGGATACTATTGTTAAAAGGGGCGAAATGAAGAGAGTCGAGTGATTCCATTATAATGAAGAAAGCTTTGAGGTGTTATGGCAGCAGTACACTTATGACCTGTTATGATGGTTACTACAACACATCAAGATTTTATCAAGTCAAAATCTGACACAGTGACTGTTTTAACGGACAAAAACATGTCATTTTGAAAGGGGCTATACAGTATGATGATGAAAATGGTGACAGAATATACAGTTTTGGGTGAATTATTTCCATATACACTCACCGGCCACTTTATTAGGTACAACTGTCCGACTGCTCATTAACACAATTTTTTTTTTAATCAGCCAATCACATGGCAGCAACTCAATGCATTTAGGCATGTAGACATGATGTCCAGCTGATCCGCTGCACTTCAAACTGAGCATCAGAATCAGGAAGAAAGATGATTTAAGTGACTGAACATGACATGGTTGTTGGTGTCAGACGGGCTGTTCTGAGTATTTCAGAAACTGCTGTTCTACTTGGATTTTCTTGTTATTGACCATGTCGATCCCTTTATGACCACAGTGTACCCATCTTCTGATGGCTACTTCCACCAGGATAACGATTCATGTCATAAAGCGTGAATCATCTCAGACTGGTTTCCTTAACATGACAATGAGTTCACTGTACTCGAATGGCCTCCACACTCACCAGACCTCAATGCAATTGAGCACCTTTGGGATGTGGGGGAACTGAAGATTCGCATCATGGATGTGCAGTCGATAAATCTGCCGCTACTGTCTGATGCTGTCATGTTAGTATGGACCAAAATCTCTGAGGATTTTTTTCAGTACCTTGTTGAATCTATGCCACGAAGGATTAAGGCAGTTATGAAGGCAAAAGGGGATTTAACTCTGTACTAGTAAGTTGTACCTAATAAAGTGGCCGGTGAGTGTATATGCATGAGAATGCACACATGAATTAAATATGCGCAGAATTGAAATGCCCTCAGCCTTATGAGTTCATTTGTGAAAATTTTTTTTTTTACCAATTTGATTAAATTCCATCAAATAAATTGTCACTTCAAGAACAAAAATAATAAAGATAATTTACTGGACTAATTTTAATTAAAAACTTTTCATCCTTCTTTTCTTTAGTCACTTCCAAAATGCAGTAATCTGTGCAGTTTACATTCCGTTTAGTAAGTGTTTACTTAAGTGAGTCTCTCGAAATTACATAAGGGAATGTATAAAACTCTGCCACTTCCTGAGAGCCAGGGGGCAGCACCTCCCCTACACATTCAGACAAGATGGGACTACAAGATAAATGACAACAAACAATAAGTCGAGGAAAAAATACAGTTTTAGAACATTAGTCAGATCATTTTGCTAAGACCCTTATTTAACAGATGGGATTATTTAGAGCCATTTGAAGCTGCATTTATACTGCATTTTGGAGGAAACACTGACGTCCACAATATGAAGAAAATATAAAAATATAACTTCTTCACAAATGAAAGAAATCTTGGACTAAATAGTCTTGGAGTAAATAATCTGTAAATTTTTGTTTCGGGAAGGGAATTAATCCAGAGTGTAGTATCTTCAGCTCTGTTAAAACTACACATAACTTACTGTACCACATATCATTTCTCTCCACATACAAATGCAGAAACTGCAACAAAGTCAGCAGGTTCAATTTGGACCTATTCATAACATAAGCACAATTCTTATTAACTGAAATATGGAATAACATACAATTATACATGACTCACTATAAAATAAACCACAGTGGAGCCAGCATAAATGATCAAAAACATTTTTGAACAAAATCTAAAGCTCTTCTCCCAGTTCCAGTTTACACAGCTGACTCTCTATATAGCCCAAAGTGAAAGTTCCCATTACTGAAATATATTAATACAAGGCTGATCTTGAGCCTCGCGTGTTTTTGTGAGTATGTGAACTGCGTGAACTGTAGCCTCAACTCATGTCATTCCCATCACTGTGTTACTGCAGTGGCTCCAGTGGGAACCACAAAGGGCATGCAACTTTGATGCCTGTGCACAATTCGCCAGAAAGTCTGGGTGTACGCTAGAGAATTCGTATCATGCAGAAGGATCCGATAGAAGATAATCGTGGGGGAAAAAAGAGAAATTATGCATACATTTACAACTAATGAATGAAAACTTTTAGGCATGTAATATGCATGCATGCCACCAAACACAAGTCTCAGATAAAATCTCAAAGTTTATTAGGTCCCACTTTATATTAAGTGGCCTTATCTACTATGTACTTACATGTAAACATAAATACAACGTACGTATTGTGTTCATAATGTATTGCAGAACACTTCTGGTGCTCTTGAGGTGGGATATGGATACGATTAGAGACAGGTTTGGTGGTATGATTAGGTTTAAGAGTGGGTTAAGGTGTAAGGGTTGGTCAAAAGAAAATAATTACAGATGTAATTGCATGCAGGTATATTATCAAGCATAAATACAATGTATAAATGTATTTACACAATAAGTACATTGCAAAAAAACTATTAATTACAGTGTAAGTGCATATAAGTTAAGGTCACTTAATATAAAGTGGGACCGTTTAAAGTTTCATGAAGTTTACCAAAAATAAATAAATAAATAAATGAATAAATAAAATAAATATATATATATGTATGTATATATATATATATATGTATATATATGTATTTTTTTATTTATTTTATTTATAAAATATATACATATATATAAATATATATATATGTATATATACATATACATATATATATATATATATATATATATATATATAAATATATATATTAATATATATATACATATATATATATATATATATGTATGTATGTATATGTATATATATGTATATGTATATATATGTATATGTATATATATGTATATGTAGATATATATATATATATATATATATATATATATATATATATATATATATATATATATATATATATATATATATATATATATATATATATATATATATATATATATATATATATATATATGTATATGTATATATATATGTATATATATATGTATATGTATATATATATGTATATATATATGTATATGTATATATATATGTATATATATATATGTATATATATATATGTATATATGTATATATATATATGTATATATATATATATATATATATATGTATATATATATATATATATATATATATATATATATATATATATATATATATATATATATATATATATATATATATATATATATATATGTGTGTGTGTGTGTGTGTGTGTGTGTATATGTAAAGAGAGTGTCTTTTTAGGGGGGGCAAGCTTAAGTATATTCAAAATACTTTGCAAGCATATGCACCCCATGACTTGCCTAAAACACTTTGAAGAAAAAAATAAGCAGTGTTTTTATGTAAGACTCTCCCCTCTCAACATGTGCCAGCTTTTCGAAACACCATCTGTGGAAGCACTGATCTTTATTTAAACTACACACAAATATGCTGTGTCTAACTTATGCCTTAATATCCACTTCCACATCAAATTTACACATCAGTTTCTTAGACAATATTACACCTTCAGTAGCATACCAGCAAAATCTACTTACCTTCAGCCTTTGGCTTTGTCTCTGCCAGACGATCTGCAAATTTCTTTTTGAAGAAAAGCGACTGGAGCCTCTGTTGATAGTGGTCAATTCTTATAAGGAGAAAAAACCTTAGCTTCAGCCACTGAGGTTAATTTCATGAAAAGTCACATTTCATACACTAATTTACAACAAAGATTACATTTTTACATTTCTGTGAGGGCTGGGGTGGCGGCAGATGTTAACAAATTGCTATTTAATGGGTAATTTAATACATATTTTGAATAATACACATAATTACTGTTTTTACATTACTGTGATGTTTAGGGTTGTGGTAGGTGTTGATGTTAATAAAATACAATTACAGTGAAAATATTCATAGCGCTTCACTTTTTCCTTATTTTTTTATGTGCAGCCTTATTCCAAAATAGATTAAATTAATTTATTTCCTCAAAATTCTACACAATACCCCATAATGATAATGTGAAAAAAAGAGCTTTTGAAATTGTTGCAAATTTATTAATAATAAAGAACCTGAAAAATCAGATGTACATCAGTATTCACAGCCTTTGCACAATACTTTGTTGATGCACCTTTGGCAGCGAGTACAGCCTCAAGTCTTTTTAAATATGATGACACAAGCTTGGCACACGTGTCCTTGGGAATTTTTGCCCATTCCTCTTTGCAGTACCTCTCAAGCTCTATCAGGTTGGATGGGAAGTGATGGTGTACAGCCATTTTCAGATCTCTCCAGAGATGTTCAATAGGATTTAGGTCTGGGTTCTGGCTGGGCCACTTGTTACAAACCGCATAGTTTTGCTGCGTGTATGTTCTTTCTGTCTCTATCTCTTTCTCTCTCTCTCTCTGTACCGGCCCTGTCATTTTCTCAGGTACCGCCTACTTTGGAGCACTATTGGCTGACATGACTGCCAATCCTAATCAACCGTGTGACGATGACTTCTCTCTCCGCCAATCACGTTCGTTGCAGAGCCCTTTAAAAACGGAAGCGGCAACGGGGAGAGATCAGCTGTTGTTGTTTTGGCGTGTTGTCTGTTTGGTGGTGTCCGTGTGCGCTGTCGCTGCTACTGATGTGTACTTTAATTGAGATTTATTGATGATGACTTTTAGTGAGATTTGTTTGAGAGTTCTGACGAGTGTTTCTACATCTCTAGCCCGCTATTGCTCCATTCAAAAACCTTCTGTGACTTGACAAGGGAGATCTGGAACAACATAGTAAGTCACGTGACATACATATTTGCACGCAGGATTATTGATGTATAGACACACTAGTTAGCGAAGTGCGCTAATTTTGCATTTTTATTTATAAGTTAGAGTAAGTTCAGGGCGCTTTGCGCTGAAGACTTTTCTTTTCATATTGTTATTTTCTTATTTAGTGGATTGGGGAGGAGATTAAGGGAATGTTTTGTTATATTTATTTCTTTGATTTGCATGCGCAAACTTTAGTTCCCTCTCCTATTTGTCTTGGTTCTTTTCAACTTTATCTTCTTGTTTGTAAATATTGTAAATAATGTGGGAGCAATAAATCTTTTGCGGTGCTAATTTGTTGTTTGGTGTTTTCTCTTGCCATTCTTCATCATCAGTTTATACTTTGGTCATCTTTATGTTACTCCTTTTAATACCCTAGACAAATTGCCATTAAGGATCGTAACACACTCAAAGACATTCACAGAGTTGTTGTGAAGCCACTCCATTGATATTTTGGCGGTATGCTTTTGCTCATTGTCCTGCTGGAAGATGAACCGTTGCCCCAGTCTGAGGTCAAGAGCAGGTTCTCTGAAGCAGGTTTTCATTCAGGATGTCTCTGTACATTGCTGCATTCATCTTTCCCTCTATCCTGACTAGTCTTCCAGTTTCCGCTGCTGAAAAGCATCCCCACAGCATGATGCTTCCACCATCATGCTTCACTGTAGGGATGGTATTAGCCTGGTGATAAGCGCTGCCTGGTTCACTCCAAATGTAACGCCTGGCATTCACTCCAAAGAGTTCAATTTTAGTCTCATCAGACCAGAGAGTGTAGTTTCTTATGGTCTGAAGCCTGGTTTATACTTCTGATTTGAGTGATCGGCGTGACCCACGGCGCATGCAACGGGCGTAGCCATGCATTTATACATCTGCGCGCTGTCTGTGTTCCTCTGCAATAACACGTACGAAACGCTAGCTGGCAGTGAGGTGTTTATGTTCCTCTGTGTCGAGTTTCTTCGCTGGTGTTTTGTTTTTTCTGAACGCTTCCTTAATGTACAAGTGGCTCAAACTCGCTCATTTTGAGGCAGGAACCGGCGAAAGTGCAACAACTTTAATCATGAGGTAAACACAAAACAAAACTTTTCATCTGATGCTCCTTCATGGGACTCCACACGTGTAAACAATCCCTCCATCGGGCTTGCGCGGCTCTCGGATCCGCCCACACTTGTCAGCGCTACCAAGCCGACCAATCAAAGAGCTTGCGTTATGCGACGTGTAGTTAAATTTTTTGAGAGGTGCGTGTCAGTAGCATAAGCGTAACATAAACTCAACAGGGAACACAATCCAAAGGAAATGGCTTTTTATTTGCATGTTGTTGTTGCTTTTATGTAACTATTAAACACTACTTCCTGTAGGTTATGGATAAAATGGTGATTCTAATAGTTTTAAATCAAATAATCAAAAAAAAAAATCTAATTGATTTGATTTATTATTATTTTTTAAATCACCAAGCAACCCCCTCACATTGTCCCCCGACCTCCACTTGGGAAACCACTGATCTAAAGAAGATTTTGTTCTAAAATCATCAAATGATCACACTGTTTTTTTAATCTAAACCTTAATTATTTAGCAGTACCTGCTCATCTCAAACAGAAAGCGGTCAGCCCGGGCCATACGCTCAAGCTCATGCTTGTGTTCCTCCAGAAGGTCCATATCACTTTTTTCAGGAACAAACTTAAGCAGCTGTAAAATAAAACCAACAAACATTTACACGTGCAGAGCATTTGCTTATAAGTATTAGTTGTACTAATCAAAAACTTAGTAGTTCTATTGTTCATGACCAACGACTGACATTATTATATAGCACTCACCTGTTCTAACATGTCTTTTGCCAGTTCTTCCCTCTCGTCCATCTCTAGAACAGCTCTTTTTAGTTCTTCATTGCTCATTTTTAGCCTGTATTAAAAGAAAGTGCTGTCTTTATTACTATATATATATATATATATATATATATATATATATATATATATATATATATATATATATATATATATATATATATATATATATATATATATATATACACTGAAAAAAAATGATTCAAAGATGATTCCTTGGATTTACTAAATTTTTTTACACTAAGTGGTTGTAAACAATTTATTTGGGCTGAATTTAAACAAACAAATTAAGTTAAACACTATTAAACTTAATTTGTTTGTTTAAATTCAACACAAATAAATTGTTTACAACCACTTAACGTAAAAAAATTTAGTAAATCCAAGGAATCATCTTTGAATCATTTTTTTCAGTGTATATATGAATTATTAGACTGCTTGTTTATTTATTTTTTCCCAATTTCTGTGTAACGGAGAGATTTTTTCAACACATTTATAAACATAATAATTTTAATAACTCATTTCTAATAACTGATTTTTTTTTTTGCCATGATGACAGTAAATAATATTTAATTAGATATTTTCAAGACACTTCTATACAGCTTAAAGTGACATTTAAAGGCTTAACTAGGTTAATTAGGTTAACAAGGCAGGTAGTTAACTAGGGTAATTAGGCAAGTTATTGTATAACGATGGTTTGTTCTGTAGGATATTGAGAAAAAAATATAACTTAAAGGGGCTAATAATTTTGTCCCTAAAATGGATTGTAAAAGTTTTAAAACTGCTTTTATTGTAGCCTTAATAAAATAAACAAGACTTTCTCCTGAAGAAAAAATATTATCAGACATATAGTAAAAATGCTCTGTTAAACATCATTTGGAAAATATTTAAAAAAGAATAATAATATTTCAACTAATAATTAGTTAATTAGGCTAATAATTCAACTGTATATATATATATATATATATATATATATATATATATATATATATATATATATATATATATATATATATATATATATATATATATATATATATTGCATATAATGTTTGTTAATGGATTTTTTTTTAAATTAAAGTGATTTATTAAAAAGTGTTGCCAAATGAGATTTTGGGGGTGGGGGTCTAAATATCTCATCTCCTACTAATAACCAATTAGCTTATTCTTGTCCAAGACAATGAGTAAGTTGACATCAACAATATATAATATATCAGCAATGCTGAATTGGGTAAATGTACATACTTGGAAAGCAAAATGACACAGTTCTGGGCCCTCCGGCCGTCAATGACAGATAGCTCTTTGACTTTGCGCGCGCTCAGATTAAGGTCATCCATTGATCCTGTCTCTTTCTGCAAAAGAGCGAGGAAAAAACAATCAACAGGATGGTTTTGATTCACTTTCTGCTAATGAAATGTTAAAAATAATGTAATATTTTTTTAATAATCAAAGTTTCAATTAGGACCAGTTTGTTATTGTTTTTAATCAGTTTTTGTCTTAGCTGAATCGGATATTTCAATGGGTGCATTGAGAAGTAAACACAATATACAGTACATGTATATATAACCTTCTAATCGTATCTCAAAACGCCACTATTCAGAACACTATTCCACCATGAATATGCAGCTGAAGCATCACAGATGCTTAAAAGTCACTTGGCTTTTTCATGGAAAACATTTATCTATTAATAGATCCAGACCGTTTCCTGTTCTGTGAATGCTCAATGAGGTTAGTCATGTAACTCCATGGTGGTCCAAGAGAGCATACTCAGTCCACACAGACCCCTGCAGCTCTCTTTGAGCTGTAACAAAGAATGAGGGATAGGTGGAAGGTAATTTCTGTCCAAAACATGCCTCAGCTACATTTGATTCAACAGTAAAATCTTAGTTACAGTCATTTAGCCAATATCTGTTTGCTATTACAATCTTATAACTGAACACTAGATGAGCAGCTCATTATCAAAAAGTTGACCTCTAGTTGTTGTAGAAAAGTAATCATTTAGAAGAATTTCCCCCCAACAGTCAGCCTAT
Source organism: Danio rerio (assembly GCF_052040795.2). Lineage (NCBI taxonomy): Eukaryota > Metazoa > Chordata > Actinopteri > Cypriniformes > Danionidae > Danio > Danio rerio. Next base: position 54,690,278 of record NC_141037.1, on the reverse strand, counting down.
GTGTATACCTATTAATTATCTTCAACTAATTACTGTCAACATTGCCAACTGTACATTGTCTTGTTTTTTAGGCAACCCAGGCTCATTGTGGAAACGTAGTCCCGCGGACGTTTCTGGAGACCGCGGAATACGTCCCGGCGGGTACGTACGGCTGCAGTTTTTGTATTCGCGGATCCACGAGAGGCCGCTGTTGCGCGCTTTTTCGCACCTCAGACGCCTCTCGCGAGCGCGAACCTGTTCTCGCGTGAACCCGCAGGAGGCCGCTGTCCGACTGACCGGATGATTGACTGCACGACCGGCAAATCGGCCGACTCGCCCTCCTCTTTCCCTGAACCCAACCAATTTTACCGATCGACCCGCCCGCCCGCTCGCTTCCCTAAACCCGAGCAACAGTTAACAAAAGCCGTCCAAAAAAGTAAAAGCCCTGATTTTTTTAATCTACCGCGTTTTCGGATTTCGCCGCGTTCTCACCCTGTCATGAAACTCGTTCACTTAATTTTTGGGATTCTGTTTTTGTCTTACCTGATTGCTGGAACTGCTCTTCCCCGGACTTGAATCGGTCGCCGTGGTCGACCCCTCTCTGCATCTCAAGCCTGCCGACGTACACGCTGAGCTGAGTGGACAAACGGGTTGCAGCGGGGAAGCCCTCCACAAGGAGGTAAGGCAAGCGCGAAAGGTAACAGCGTCACACCGCCTCGCAGCGTTCGTTTGAAAAAAAAATAAACGCGGCCGTACGTACCCCGCGGGTCATATTAACTGTCAAAACATGTTTATGACTGCTGAAATGTATTATTGCTTTAAAAAAAGTCACATATTGTGCATTTCTATTATAAACAATTTGTACTAAAGCGATCTAAAAAGTTCATATCAATAAGTTTTCTCTTTGCACCACCAGGTGGCAGTCTTTGTACTTTTATTTCGAGGGTGCAGATTGCATACGTTTTATTAATATGTATAACTTTATTTATTTTATTAATGACTATAACTTTAAATATATAGTTAAAAAATATGTACCATTTTCCCAAGTGTATGTAACTACTACTGTAAGAAAATATCAGAATAAGGAACATACTTTCTGTATTATCTTTGCTTGAACTGAGCCGATCTAATCCTGTTTATATGAATTGAACCTGCTCCCGATCAGGTTTGACCTAGCAGAACTGTTGCTATGACAACAACTCTCGGATCAGCTTTGAAGAACGAAACGATCCTGGATCGTGTCAAATCGTCAATATCCAAATCTAGCTGACTGAGTAATCCACGTACGAAAAACGGACCCCTGTTGTGTCCAGCCCTGCCTTGTCTTGCTAGCCCAGTCAAGTTTGTTTTTTTGCCTTTTGATTCATGTTTTTGCCCTCGGGGTAGTTTGTTTTGCCTTCATGTTTTATTTTATAATAAATTATTTTTTCTGCAATCGGGTCCTCGCTCCCTCATCCTTCCTGAACCGTGACAAATTAATTTCTCAGTAAAATGGCCAATACTTTGTCAAATAATTTTATAACAGCATCATTAATATTTAATGACATTTACTGTCATTTTAACAACAAATTCAATTCACATACTTTAGTTGAGATCAAGAGAAATATTAATAATGCTGTTAGCTAATTCCTGACCGTTATAATGGCCTCATGACAGTCATGTTTATGACAGTTTTATGACAAGTTTTGTTGTCTTTTTTATGTTAAGCTGTTGACAAATGTCGAAACATTTCTATTCTAAATGCACCAAAACACCATTTCTTGCCCAAAGCACTAAGGCATCTGTATTACAATTCTGAAAAAAGAGCTGCTTAGTGACTGTGCCATAAGGTTTATAGATATTACGACTAAAAATTATTCTAGAAATATTTCTCTATATTAACTGATTGATATCGAAAGCACACATTGAAGATACAACTCGCACACTTGCATACTTGCTGCCTCTGATAAGCTGAAAACATCTTCTCGATATCTTTCAGGTCAAGAACTTTAAAGGCCCTTCTGTCATCAATCCCATACCAGATGGTGTCAGTGATCTCATTCTGCAAGAGTTATAGAAAAATGAGCTATGAACATACTACAATTAAGCATTAGTATCAAACAATAACTGTCAGATAAAATTTTTGCATTAACCTCAAGAGTGAGAAATTGAGGATTGGTAAAATGCAATCAATTAATCGGAAAGCAATCATAACATGTAAGGCCTCAGGAGGATCTCATGACTGACTTACCCCTCCCAGTTTGGACCAGTTAAAGGATTTGAGTGGTTGTGAGGGTTGGGGGATACTCTTTGTCTGCGGGCTGGTTGTGGAGCTAGTCGAAGCAGGTCCAGGTGGAATCCCAGAAAAGATGGGCGGGGCTCCTGGTGGAGGTTGAGGACATCCAAAGGAGGGTGGAGGAGGGGGTGAAGGTGGACTAGAGAAAGCAAAAGGAGGAGGAGGAGGTGGAAGAAGTGGAGGTGGAGGAGGAGGAGGGGGATGAAGAAGGGGAGGAGGTGGTGGAGGAGGAGGAGGAGGAGGAGGAAAAAGAAGAGGAGAGCCACCCAACATGATAGGTGGTGAAGGTGGAGGGGGTGGCATTGGGCTGCCAGGGAGCGGATGAGGAAAGGGTAAGGGAACTCCAACATACTGAAAAAAACAAAACAAATATTCATTCATTCATTCATTCATTCATTCATTCATTCATTCATTTTCTTGTCGGCCTAGTCCCTTTATTAATCCGCGGTCACCACAGCGGAATGAACCGCCAACTTATCCAGCAAGTTTTTTTTACGCAGCGGATGCCATTCCAGCCGCAACCCATCTCTGGGAAACATCCACACACACACTCATACACTGCGGACAATTTAGCTTACCCAATTCACCTGTACTGCATGTCTTTGGACTGTGGGGGAAACCAGAGCACCCGGAGGAAACCCACGCGAATGCAGGGAGAACATGCAAACTCCACACAGAAACGCCAACTGAGCCGAGGCTCGACCCAGCGACCTTCTTGCTATGAGGCGACAGCACTACCTACTGCGCCACTGCTTCGCCCACAAAACAAATATAATAATAATAATAATAAAAAAAAGGTAATACTTTTTAATTATAATTCCCGGCAGCTAGCTCTCTGCAACTCTCACATGGTCACCCACTGAAGCTAGGGCTGTGCCCGGTCAGTACCTGGATGGGAGACCACATGGGAAAGCTTGGTTGCTGCCGGAAGTGGTGTAAGTGAGACCAGCAGGGGGCGCTCAACCCCATGTACTGCCCCAGTATATAGATGGGGACTCTATACTGCTTAGTGAGCGCCGTCTTTCGGATGAGACATTAAACCTAGGTCCTGACTCTCTGTGCTCGTTAAAAATCTTTGGATGTCGTTTGAAAAAAAGAGTAGGGGTTTAACCCCGGCATCCTGGCCAAATCTGCTCACTGGACTCTGTCCATCAAGACCTCCTAACCATCCCCATATCATAAATGGCTTCATCACTCTGTCTCCACCAATCAGCTGGTGTGTGGTTTGCGATCTGGCGCAATATGGCCGATGTCAAGGGCATTGCTGTCAAAGGCATTGTTAATGTTTAAACTATTTATAATGTTTAAAGGCTGACAAAGATAAATATTCATAATAATATGAATTAATCTGCCTTGTTTTTGAACTGTGCACAGCTGTAGCTGTTTAGTTAGGTCTACTACGCTACTGTATTTTAACACTGGTCATTATGGTGGTACTTGGAGTGACAATTTTTTTCTGAGGTGGTACTTCATGAAAAAAGTTTGAGAACCACTGGTCTAATCCCACCATGTTTGTTAACTCATTATTAGTGTATTATGTTCAGCTGTTTGTCTGTTAATTATTTCTGTTTATAGTCTCCTCGTGTCTGCTGTCCTGTGCCAGTTCATCATATGTCCTGCATACGTGGTTCATCTTGTGCTGTTTCCAGTCTTGTCATGTCCAGCCCTGCCCACCAATGTCCGTTTGCCTTTTTGTGTTTTAGTTATGTTTTTCCTGCTCAGGGTGGTTTGTGTTGACTTTTTGTTATATTTTTTATTATTAATAAACCCATCTTGTTTTGCACTTGAGTCCTCGCTTCCTCATCCTTCCTGAGGACGTGAGAAAAAAATATTCTTAAATATTTATAAGCTGCGTACTAACGTCTATGAATGTAAAGTTACTGTAATATTCAACAGATATTTATATGAATTCATAGTGTGTAGTTATTATAAAGTGTTACCAAAAATAATATATACATAGTTTAATACAGTTGATATACATATACTGTTGAATTTAAATTAGCTTATTTTTAAGTTTATACATTTCTTAACATAATAGTTTTAATAACTAAATTCTAATGACTTATTTATTTTATCTTTGCCATGATGACAGTAAATAATATTTGACTATTTTTTAAGATACTAGTATTCAGCATAAAATGCAATTTAAAGGATTAATATGGTTAATTAAGTTTATTTGGCAAGTTATCGTATTTAGATTCATTGTATAACAGTGTTTTTTTTCTGTAGCAATTAACAAAATATTGCTTAAGGGGCTAATAATAATAACCTTAAAAGTTTTACTTTTTTTTTTTTTTTTTTTTTTAAATAAAACGGCTTTATTTTAGCCTAAATAAAACAAGTAAGACTTTCTTAAAAACCAAAAAATTTGTATATACTGTGAAAAATATCCTTGCTCTGTTAAACATTACGGGTCCCACTTTATATTAAGTGGCCTTAACTAATATGTACTTACACATGATTTAATAGTTTGTTACAATGTACTTATTGTGTAAATACATGTATTTACTGTGTACTTATGCTTGATTAAATACCTGTATGTAATTACATCTGTAATTAACTTCTTTAATTACATTTGTAAATACACTGTTGACCATCCCTTACACTTTAACCCACCCTTAAACCTACCCATACCACCAAACCTGTCCATAACCCAACCTTTATCCCAACTCAAAAGCACCACAAGTGTTCTCAAATACATTATGAACACAGTAAATACATTGTAATTATTTTTTGATGCAAGTACATAGTAGTTAAGGGTACTTAATATAAAGTGGGACCACATTACGAGAAAAGAAAAGAACAAAAAAAATCAAAGGAGGTCTAATAATTTTGACATCACTGTATATAATCAATTGAATAACATTATCAATAATCATATAATTTATGTAAAAAAATTTGAACAAAGTTGTATGAAGGTATAATTCATCACACATAACTCATGATTAAAATATTTGCAATTGGTAAAACCTTATAATGAAAGCACTAACATTAACATTAAAGGGCACCTATGGTGAAAAATCTACTTTTCAAGCTGTTTGAACAGACATGTGTGTATAGTGTATAGACCATCATATCGGGGTGATATAAACACACCCAGTCCTTTTTTTCAATTTAACAACTTAATAACGGTGGACCAATAGAAGCAATTTTTAGATCGACCCCAACTTGACGTAGGAGTGCGGTCTCCCCACCCACTATTATTGATTGACAGGCGCATCACCATATCCTCAGTTTGTTGTTTCACATCCACCATTTTCAGCGTGTGAGTCAAAGCGATGTCACTAAAGGAACACCCTTGCTCTATTTTTAAATGTAAGGCTCATTGGGCTCAACACAACATCAATACTCTCCACATTATCGTTCTAATCGGAATTATTGTTTGTAACTTTAGGTAGGTTTTCAAACATGTGTACTTTTCATTGAGTCTACCTTAAACTTCAGCCGTTCGCTTTTCTCGTGTTCACAGAAGCTCCCTGTGATCTTAACTAGGTGCAGCTGTTGCCTGCGCGTTGCCTCATGTGTGTGTCTCTCCATTGGAAATAAAATAACAAACTTGCCTCCAGAAATGCCGTCGCGCCACGCAGCGCCATGCATTTTAGAATTCTAAACATAGGTTTCTATCAGGGTACACACAACGGCGCTTCAAGTCGGCGGCTGTCCACGGCGCCCAGCCACGATTCGGGACACTTCATGTTTCTGCCGCGCCACAGAGCGCCATCTGAATAGTTTCATTTTAAGTGAAGTTTATTTATAAACTAATTTCAAGAGGAGCACGTGCTTATGATTGATACCACCTGGTCCACATTAGCTAACACTGATTTACCAATCAGATGACTCCTTAACCACTGTAAATAACCAGAGTATCTTACATTAGCCATCTTCGTCTTGAAGAATCCCCCCTTCCACCCCTACTCCTCCCATTTCCTTGTCAGGGCAGCACGGAGGCCTAGTGGTTAGCACCATGGCCGCACAGCAAGAATGTCACCGGCTCGGACACTTCCTGGCCAGGTCGGCATTTCTGTGGGGAGTTTGCATGTTCTCCTTGTGTTTGCGTGGGTTTTTTACCGGGCTCTCCGGTTTCCTCCCACAGACCAAAAACATGTAACATAAGTAAATTGACAAATCTAAATTGACAGCATAGACACTTCATAGCATTAATCTACTTCCAACATTATCAAGCAGGGGAGTTCTCGAGACCTACCTGAACTCGGACGCCCCTCTCGCTCTGCAACGGGAGGGAGCCCCGGGCACGAGGATCTCACGAGTTCAGGGCTCTCTCCCGGGACAGCATGCCAAACAAGCTTCATAATCAATCATCAGCTAAGGGCGAACTCTTGAAATAACATGCGAATGTGCGTGTCTGAGTGTGCTGTGTCATGGCTCTGGTGCCTAATTCAAAGTTAATTCAGTGTGCGTGGTTATTAGTCTCAGTGTACAAGCTCTGCAATTTAAACTAGCACACAGTTGGCTGTAAAACTATGCGAAGACACTAATGATTGTGTACTCTCTGCTTGGTCTGTGTCTTTATATTACATTACAATAAAAAAAATCTGAACTGTGTTATGAACTAAACCTAAACTGGAGGTTTGGAACCACTTAAGGGTGAATAAATAGTGAGTACATTTCATTTGTTAAGAACCTATGACTATATGCAACTCAAACAACCACAGTACACAAGAAGGAAGTCACAAACAGTAAACTCACTGAAATATCGCTAATGCGGGAGGACATGTCCAGTACTTGTTCTTTGGCAGAACGTAACTCCACTCCTTCTCTCTGCAACTTGTCCTTCATCTTGTTGAGTGTTTTCATCATATCCTCTTTTTCTTGAGTCTTGGTTTCACACTCCCTGTCTTTCCTTTCCAGCCGAGTCATCAGCTCTACATGCTCTATAAACACACATGTGTTATTTGTTACATAACTTCAGTCAGGTTGAGCTACAGAATGACTGCACTCTGTTACCTTTTCTGAATTTTTCTGCTTGGTCTCGCCACTGTTTGACTTCATTCTCATTGACGAGCCTGGAGATGAAAGAAACCCAGTTGCCATTATGTTGCACACTTAAAAGCTAACGTTTATAATGTACACTGTGAAAAACTTGACCTTAAATTCACATTAAATTACTGGCTAATAATTGCATTAATTTCACAGAAGAATACCGTATGTAAACAAATTACTGTTAACTACCTCACAGTAATTTTTAGTGATTTTGTTACATTACATTACTGTGAAATTACAGCTATATAGTGAAACTTCACAGCAGGTAGTAAAGTCCATTACTGCGATTTTACAGTATTAACTATATTTTACGGTAAAGCAGGTTGTGATTCTGACATTTACCCTGACTCTGAAATCATTTTGGGTGTTTAACAGTGGAACAAAAGTAATTGATTCATGAAACCAAACAGTTTATTAAGTTTTTGGCTCAGCACAATGTTATGTTTACTAAATGGTATTAAATATTTCCATGTTAACCTTATAAAATTTAAAAAAAAGATGCACTGCACCCAAAAATGAAAATTTACTATGACATTCATGTCATTTCAAAACAGGAGGATTTTCTTTCCAAACTGTTTCTGGGGCTGCAATTCTGTTATTTCTAAATATTAAAAAGTGCCAATTATTAATGTCTATGTTGAATGAAATAAAAAGAGTTTGAATTCCTATAACTAACATGCAAAAGATTTGGCCCTTTTTACAGTAATTTGCTGCAATCATGCTAACTTGATTAACTTAAAAAAATCAATTTGAGTACAACACATTACTGTACATTTTTACAGTTTAAATTCTGTAAAGTTATACTAATGTAATTTACTGTGAAATATTACAGTAACGTTGTGAAAATCTAGAAATTTGTTTTACAGTATACATTATTGCCTTACTTCCTGTACTTACCATGGCCATTTATCAGATTAAACTGCTGCTTGTTATTTGTTTAAAAACAAAAGCCAATGTTAAAGACACCATGAAAGCAAAATCTGTGCTTTCTGTGTTTAGTTTGTACACTTGACATCCTAGATTAGTCCTAAAAAGTTAAGCAAATCAAACTGAATTTTGTGTTTGTAGGCACACATTGGTGTGAAAAAGTGTTTGCCCCTTAATGATTTTTTATTTTTTGCATGTTTGTCACACTTAAATATATCAGATCATCACAACAAATGTAAATATTAGTCAAAGATAACACAAGTAAACACATTAAGCTATTTTTGATCTAAGGTTTTTATTTTGAAGAGAAAACAAAATACAAACTTACAAAGCCCTGTGTAAAAGATAAATAAAAACTGGTTAAGCCACCCTTAGCAGTAAAAACTGCAATTTTTTTACAACTTACACTGAGTCCGTTTATAGCGTTGTAGAGGAATTTTGGTCCACACATCTTTTCAGAATTGTTGTAATTCAGCCACATTAAGTAGTTTTTTAAGCCTGGACAGACATTTTAAGGTCATGCCACTGCAGCTGTTACATCTGACGTAAAGCGGGGAATAATCAAAGGTGAGGGGTAGGGGGTAAACTAAGGTGAGCAGGAAGTGACATGAAAACACAGAACTGTAACATACAAAAACAGAAACCAGGATGTTACAGCATCTTAACTAAATTCAGGTCAGGACGGAGGCCACACCATTTTGTTTTTCCTCAGGCATTCAGAAGTGGACTGGCTAGTGTGCTTTGCAGTGTTATCGTGCTGCAGAACCCAAGTTCTAGCTTGAGGTCACTAACAGAGCTGTCTGGACATTCTTATTCTCATTCAGGATATTTTGGAACACAACAGAATTCATGATTCCATTCATCCGTCTTCATTTACAAACTGCATGTCACTTGTGTAATCTTTGACTAATATTTACATTTTCTGAAACATTAAAGTGTGACAAACATGCAAAACTAAGTCAGTAATAAGAAGTGACACAAAAAATGTCACTTTCTTTTCCACAGTGTCAGCTAGTTATGATTGTGCTAGCGTCTGTGATATTTACCTTCTATTTACCTGTGACACAGATTACAAAAGATTTCATGGGGTCTTTAAATTTGGATTAATACACAACCAAAGCAATAATGTGACATTGGGGAAGACTTATTTTATTAAATAAAACAATTATAACATTTATTAGTTTAGTCTGGTTATGAATGTTATACTTAGATAATGTTGCAGGCTTTTAGAAGGAACTAGTAAAGAAATCTAAAGTGAAACCTTGACATGTGGCGCTTTCCATAGCTATAGGAGGAGGCAGATAAAACAGATACAAATAATGTTTATTGCCAGAGCTAGAGATATCATATCAGACTAGAGCTGCACGATTCTGACTAAAATGAGAATCGCAATTTTTTTGCTTAAAATAAAGATCACGATTTTCTCACGATTCTGTAGATGTAAAAGAAAGGTATGGTAAAAACAAACATATGGCACAACAGCGATTTCAATATTATGTGTAGGTGTACTGGTTTCTGTAAATAATTCTATTCTACTTATAATAATTCTGATGTTGAATTATTATGTTTGAGATATATGCTTGCAATCTGTCATATTAGACGATTTTATTCACTGGTATAATCAGACATTTGCCACTATCAGATTATATTCAGCAATATATAGGCTAGAGTAGTTATACTGACACTGTAAACATTTATTTTCATGCACAACTGTGTGTTCGCTATGAAAGAAAAAACATCAAATGCTTGCCGTAATCATAACTCCAAAATGCGATATGATTATTTAAATGACTTTCGGTTTCATTTTGACTGCTAAGTGCTTGTTCATACTTTGCGCGTGGCTTCCAAACGATCACTCTGTGCCACAAACTGAATATTAATTACAACTTTATTACCTGTTACTCGCAACATATGCAGGTTCTGTTCACTAAAGTAGCGCGCGCCCTCTCTATGATAACAGCTCACGGTCAGCAGCTCACGTCACGTGTGATTTCCCGATCGCGAAAACAATATTATATGAAGAGAAAAATGACATTTTTAGGTGAATTATACCTTATAAATACAGTATGTGACTCATTCAACATCATTTGGAGGTGTCAATGTGACTGAGCGATGTATGTGAAACAATGAAAAGACTCGTGCAGCCGCCTTTTCTTCTCTCCTGAACTTGAAAATATGATTGACAGAATCGTAGAAATGCTGGATTAAGATCGTCTAGGGCAGGGGTTCCCAAACTTTTCAACCCACGACCCCCAAAATAATGATGTCAGTGACTTGGGACCCCCATTTTTCAAGGTGGTTATACTTTAAAAATACACAACTTTAGGCATAAATAAACATGAGCATATTGACAACATACAAATGCAACAGTCTAATAACCGTATAATGTTTTTGTAGTCATTAATTTAATTTAAACATAAAAAAATTAAAGGCTGATGGCTGATTTTTGTTTGTATGTTGTTGTTGTTGTTTCTTTAACATAACTATTAACTATCTTCTGTGGGTTATGAATAAAATATGGTAATTCTAATAGTTTACTCAAATTTATTTGAGTTTTGGAAATCACTAAGCCCCCCACGACCCCCACTTTGAGAACCACTGGTCTAGGGCACAGGTGTCAAACTCAGTTCCAAAAGGGCCGCAGCTCTGCACAGTTTAGTTCCAACCCTAATTAAACACACCTGATCAAACTAATTGAGTCCTTCAGGCTTGTTTGAAACCTACAGTTAAGTGTGTTGGAGCAGGGTTGGAACTAAACTGTGCAGGGCTTCGGCCCTCCAGGAATTGAGTTTGACACCCCTGGTCTAGGGGATCGAATCGAGATTGCGATCTTTTTACGATTAATTGTGCAGCTCTATATCAGACCTATTTGAATAACATGAATTTGCTGTTTGAAAAAAAAGGCGTTAATATACATTATGATATTTCTTCTTATAGACAGACTTGTAGGCATTGTTGTAGGGTCTAACAATAAAATACCAGCTACAAGCCTGCATTGGAAAATTTAACTTTCATTATTTTAGCTTTGATTTAACGTCATCAAAAAAAAAAAATAAATAAATAAATAAATAAAAGCAAATTAATAAAATGCATGTAAAAACACAGGATGCAGATTCAGTGAGGCACTTATTTCAACTGATAAGAATGCACAGATAAAAATCTTCAATGTTTGCTAATAGTGTGCAATGTTTGCATAAGCAATTTTTTTCCCCTGTGTTTCCTTTACCAGTGCTGCATTCAACCTTTTTTGGTACACTAACTGAAACTCAATGGAAAGCATAGATGTAAAACAACAACAAAATATAAATAAACAAACAAACAAAAAAGCATTATAAAGTGAGCACTTACATTTTTATTATATTCCTAACATTGAAATTCTCCAGGGGTGAAACATCTGGATTTTCTCCATTCTCATCTTGTAGAACAATTTGCTGCAGAATGCGGTCTAGAAGTTGCCACTGCTGTATGCTGCCTGCATCATGTTTATCTGAAAATGTTTTGCAAATGTCATACATCAGATTTTCTTAATATACAAACTTCCTAAAAAGTTCTAAGACATGCTTTTTACAACTATGTTTTAGGATATGCACTTCCCAACCTAGGCTTATTCTGAATATGTACCTCTATGTACATTTCTAGAGAGCGTCAAATATGTCCCAGGAGCTACTTTTCAATTTTTTTTTGCAGGGTTTATTTTTGTGATTCCTCCAGAGGCTGCTGTGTATGCTTTTCGGCCGCTGTCGATTGACTGACTGAACAACTGACTCACCATCCTCCTTTCCTAAACCCAACCGACCATTTTTTAAAAAAGCACAGATTGACCCACCCTCCTCCTTACCTAAACCCAGCTAACAGTGTTATCAAAAGCAAATTATTTACATGTTTATTTCATTTTTTGTCGTTTGACTTATCTGTTTTCTAAAACTGCTCTTCGCCGGAATCAAACCCCATCGTCACTGTCAACTCAACATCAGCACCACATCAAGTCCAGCGACATACACAGTGAGCCACTGGAGAAACTGATAACTGTGGAAAAGCCATCCATATGGAGGTAAGCGGCACTCTGCAGTGTTTGTTTTAAAGGCAAAATGCCGCCATAGGTACTTCTGGCTACATAATTCTTGATCTCCAGAAATGTATATACGGGCACATTTTCAGAATGAGCCTGTTCCATTTGATCCTATACAAATCATGATATATAGATATGATAATTCTTTAGTATTATGGCATATATCAATATTGGTATGTGAGACTATCTCATCAAAAATTGCAGTTTGCTTTGTAAGAATATGAATAAAGCAAACATCCATTTATTTTTAAATCATGGACCATAAGTCCATAAGAACATCAGTGCTTGTTTTACAGAACTGGCAAACAACGGAACTGTAGAAGAACTGTACGTTCACTAAAATTCCATTGGTTTCAAGCTTATAGGTAGAGTAAAATTACTGATGATGTAGGGCAGTCATGTAATCGATAAATGATAGCATCTACACTTGCATAAGAAATAAGTTACTTATTTAACTCATGTTTAAATTTCTATGTTTAGACCACATTAGTGTCACGATCACCAGCGATCTAACCCTCATAGATTGCTGGAGAACATTCACTTTCACTTGGACTACAATTTTGCCACCATAAAGAACTACAAATCCCGTCGAGCACCACACACACACGGCTGGAAGTTGCCAAGCGGCAACCTCCCGCTCTCCCTCAGGAAGCCAATACGGAAGTAACTAAAATTGCTATTCATCCGAAATTCCGCTAGTCCTGGCCGCTCCTGGCTCCAAAATAGAGCGAATTTCAATTGAGCCCACTGTTAGAATGGCCAACTTTACAGCAGAAAAAAAGGTGTTTACAACCTGCTACAAAAAAAGATTTTGGTTAATACAGCTAATATTACCCTTCATGACAACTGTGAGGGGGTGAATTTTTTTATAACTCATCCGTTTCCTTTATATTAAGTTATATTAAGTTTGCATAATTAAGGGTGTGGCCACTTGAGTGACAGCTAGGTCTCGTTGATCGCCGTCACGTCACCTCAGCTGAATCCTGCAGATTAGCCACTGAACTCGGCATATTTATCGTATTTCTGTGTTGTTTTATGTGGCTTTACACACTAAACTGCCTTTTGGACTTGATTCCTACAATTATTAGATGGCATGGCATGCTGAGTGCACTTAATTGTGCTCACAAACCATTCACGTGGCCTCCGTTTCCCATGTGAGTAAAGTTATATACTTATATACCATCTCTATACATGTATTTGTTTTATTTAAGATCATTTATCGTTAATATTTATATTTAGAGCTGTAATGCATTCCAGAATCTGGCAGATTGATTAGCTGTAGGCTCTAGAACAGTCATCTGAAGCGTTGTCATACAGTGTTATGCTGGATTTCATCAATAGTCTTACATTAACTAACACAGACTATATCTGAAGTGTTTGGAGGTAATTCGCGTTTTCCTCCTGTTGAAAAACGTCATAAGAGCAATGTTTAGTGGCTCAATGCATTGCAGCAGTGTTTTTAAAAGTCTATACACTTTATTGATATAGTATACAACCAAGCACAAGTGGTCAGAATACAAACGAGTCACAGGTGATGAAGTATTAAGCATTTCTCCCAAAGTAAAGTGTGTCTGAACCAGGTCCAAGCAAAATGCTAGCAGGTGTCTGTAGCTCCGCTCACTCTCCGCCTCTTTGCCCTTGTTTGGTATCCCGCCATGGGTGTGATGACGCGCGAACAAAATGCTGACGGTTGGCCGCGCCTACTTGTGGCTTCTTTTGCGCTCTTTAGAAACCAATAGGTGACGTCACGGATACTACGTCCATATATTTTACAGTCTATGGGAGTTGCTCATGAACTGATAAGATGGACTTTTTATACAGCACACAAACACACAGACTTTGCTGAGTCTTGTTATGCTGTATTGTGAACATTAAGACACATTTTCCTTGCCTTGCTGTGTTTTGCCCGTTGCTTTGCCTCCTTATTCAATTGGCTACAGAACAAACCACTGTTGTAGGATGACTTGCATCAGACAACCCCAGACTTTTCCCCTCATGATTACTTACATGGCATTTTGAGACAGTGCTGTAGGATAGATAGAAGGTGGGGGTAGGCATCTGTATGGCTCAGTTTCTTCTTGATCAGTTCAAACATCTGGCCAGCACTCTTAGTATCCACATGCATCTGAACACAAAAAGACAAACATGTTGGAAGTCATGAAAAAGGCATCTAACAGCTGCAAATGTTGCACTCGACTTACAAGCACATATATAATGTGCTTAATGATTTATCTTCATACTTTGTTAATGATTATTTTTCATTACTGAAGCAGTTATTTAAGAGTTGGTGTTTTTTGATAATTCACAATGAGTACATAAAAATATTAATAAACTATTTAAATTAACATTTGTACATCTTATTTTAGGCAAATAATAATTACCCTATATAAAGAAATGCTTTTTAAACAAATTCCTAGTTTTGGGAGCTCATCTAGTGACAACAATTTATGCTTTGTAAATATACATGACAGTTAAAGGATCATTTATTTTAACTGAAAGAAAAAGAGTCATTCAGAACAAAAAATATTTATTTCAAGTATAATTAAGTCATTACTTTTGAATACAATAATTCAGGAATGCAGCATTTGTTGCTGTATTTAAAAATTCTCTACTAATATCAATTAATGTACAGTTAATACTTATAACTAGGCCCACACAGAATCAGCACTTGCAGATTTCCGCAGATTTTAAGCCTATCATTGATTCTGTTTATTTATTTGTGTAAATGTGTGTACATTTATATTTATTCAGTTTTTAAATCGATTTCACTAATATTATTGACCAAATCGAAAGTGTTCATTTGATTTATTTACAATACAGTTTGTACATTAATAATTTCAGTCTTTTAGTTGATATATTATACGAGAGACTTGCTTTGTTTACCAAATAAAGTGCATCTAATTGGATTTGCATTGTAAACATTAAATAAAAGTGAAAAAGGTATAGTTTTTGATTTTATTTATTAATATAATATTTTGGTTATGATTCTCCTAAAATTATTTCGCATAAATCTGCAGATTTTTTACAAAATTCTCTGCAGAAATAGCAAAAAAGCTTGCAGATTCTGTCTGGCCCTACTTATAACTGATGAACCATTTGCAAATGCTTGTAAATGATTCATAGTGTGCAGTTATTATAAAGTGTTACCAAACACTGTTAATTAAAAGACATGATCTCACAGAGTCAAAACGCTTGGCAAGTTCTAATTCATCCTCATTTCGCACCATCTCAAAGAAGTCCAAATGTCTGAAACACAATCACAAGACCTTTCTATTAGCAACAGTAGGCTTATGCATATATTGCCTATAGGCTGATAAATGAGACCCAATTTACCACGTTCTAGTTATCTTACCGGTCAAGTGTAGCATTATCATGTGCTCTCAGTTTCTCAATGACTGGTTGAATTCCTAACATCAGAAACTCATACCTAAGATGAAGGCGAAACTCTATACTCTCCTTTAACACAAACAGAGAGAATCATGTGAACGTTAATGACCATACTGCAATAATAAAAAGTGCAATTCAAATTTGAACATTATGCATTATCAAAAGTGTTCTGTATCAGCTGACCTCTCCAACGCCAGCATTCAACATGGCATTGATGAATGACATGATGGCTGTCTTCAGATTTACTTCATCCCTGTAGTGTCCTGTGCTTCTGTCCAGCCCGTTCAAAAGAGACTGGGTGACAAATAAAAAACACACACACACACACAAAATAAATAAATAAATAAATAAGATTTGATAGATTTTAAATGTACAGTGCATCCGGAAAGTATTCATAGCGCTTCACTTTTTCCACATTTTTTATGTTAAAGCCCTAATCCAAAATGGATTAAACTCATTTATTTTCTCAGAATTCTACACACAATACCCCATAATGACAATGTGAAAAAAGTTTTTTTTTTTTAAATTGTTGCAAATTAATTAAAAATAAAAAACCTGAAAAATCACATGTACATCAGTATTCACAGCCTTTGCCGTGAAGCTCTAAATTGAGCTCAGGTACGTTCTGTTTCCAATGAACATTCTTGAGATGATTCAGCAGTTTTACTGGAGTTGGATGCATTGGGTACTGTTTACCGTGGTGCACTAAGATTTATAACTAATTTTAAATCCCTTACTCATCATTGTGTGCTGTATACTAGGTTAGGTTGGTCTGCTTTGTCCATTCGTAGGCTCAAGCATTTTCATATTCTTGTTTACAAATCTATACTGGGTTTACTCCCATCATATCTCCAGAATTATATTTGTAAAAAGCCTGTTCTTAACTATGGTCTTCGCTCACAGGATATTTATTTACTCTCTGTCCCTAAAGTGCGGACTGAGATGGGAAAAAGGCTTTTAAGTATGCAGCAGCTTTTGCTTGGAATAATCTGCAAACACTTGATTTCACTGCATGCTTTTAAAAAGACTATAAATGTTTTAAAAGTTGAAACAAAGGTTTGTAGATGTTTTGAATAGTTGTCAGTGTGATTCATGTTACCTTTAAATTGTTTTTTGTTTGTTGTCTGTTGGACTCGTGACTTGTGTACTGCCTAATCTTGGCCAGGACGCTCTTGTAAAAGAGATTTTTAATCTCAATGTGTCTTTCCTGGTAAAATAAAGGTTATAATAATAATAATTCACCTGTGGTCAATTCAGTTGATTGGACATGATTTGAAAAGGCATTCACCTGTCTATATAAGCTGCCAGGGTTGACAGTGCATGTCAAAGCAGCACAAACCAAGCATGGAGACAAAGGAACTGTCTGTAGGCCTCCGAGACAGATTGTCTTGAGGCAAAAGGCTGGGGAAGGTTACAGAAACATTTCTGCTGCTCTGAAAGTTCCAATGAGCACAGCGGCCTCCATCATCCATAAGTGTTATACTTAATTAAGGCCCAATCCTTATTCTATTTTTGTACCCCTACCCCATGTGTGAAGGGGAAGAGCTTTAAAATTTACCCCTAAGAAATGGGAAAGAACTACAACACCTGGACACGTCATCATATCGTCAGCTTAGAATTATAAGATTCTATCTGACATTTTGGTCAATCTAATTATTGACATATTCTTATTAAATTACCACTTATTTACATTATGGGATGTTTTTTTTATAAGTTGTTTACATGTTAAGACTTTTTATTTAAAAAAAAAATGTTACAGACATACTGTTTGCTATGAAATGCAAAAACTTTGAAGCTCATTATCTCAAAATCATTCAGAACATAGATAGAACCTTATAATTCCAAGGTGACGATATGTCATCGCGATCTCTTGCTTCATATGAGGTCAGACGATCAAGACTGCTGTAGTTATTCCAGTTGCTTTATAATTTGGTATTAATCTTCAGGAAATTACTGAAGGCATATATTATGTTATCATAACGATATAATAGAATGATCGTAACAGTACTGTGCATTTACACAGTGGCCATATTCATCTATGTAAACACACAAAAACAACACTAACAAAATAGCAGACATTCTAAAATGCTCATTCATAGCCACTAGACTATTTTGACAGGGTATTCAAGTGTCATCGAGTGTCAGAATGATGTGGGACTGCTACAGGAGTAATTATTATTAGGGATTATAGATAGTGAAACTTAGCCGTTTGTATTTTAGCATGACGGTAAAACATAAACGCGGTTATGAATATAATAAAACATGTGCTTGTTTGTTGTAAAAATTCATAATAATGACAAAAAAATACTAATTTGTGCATCTCCTTACTTCCGGGGGCACCTATGGTGCTGTTGTGGCTGGTGTATTCTGGGAAATTTTCTTACCCCTTGGCTTCAAGGGTGGTCCTGAAAAATCTCCAATCAAAGAGGTATTCACCCCTTCCTCTTAGCCCTACCCCTTCAAGCTAAAGAGAATTGGGACACCTCTACCTCTTCAAGAGAACGCGCAAAACAAGGGGTAGGAGTAAGGGGAAGGGCTAACGGGTGGAATTGGGATTGGGCCTAAAAGTCTGTGTGCATACACCCCATTGACCATATAAAAATACAGTTTCTCTAAAGCAGGGGTGGCCAACCCTGTTCCTGGAAAGCCACCTTCCTGCAAATTTCAGTTGCAACCCATATCAAACACACCTGCCTGTAATTATCACGTGGTGTTCAGGTTCTAATTAATTGGTTCAGGTGTGTTTGATATGGGTAGCAACTGAAATCTGCAGGAAGGTGGCTCTCCAGGAACAGGGTTGGCCACCCCTGCTCTAAAGGATTATCTTCTGATTTGCTTTTCATCTGTTACAAACATTACATTGAAAGCAACATTACCTGGAAGCGAGTCCTCTCTGCAGCAAACTTCTGATAGTGTGCCATTGCCTGTAGCACTTTCTTATGCCCATCTGGCACCAAGCAAACAGCACCAAGGATCTCCAACACAGCCACTTTAGTCTTGATGTTGTCTTGGTGAAGGCTCTGGGAGATGGTGTTGATGCTCTGAGGGTGGGCCAGCACATGAGCTCGGCCTTGAGAGTTATTCATCAAGGCTTTGATGCAGCCAATAATGGAGGTATGTATGCGGCTTTCTGAAGTTTCATAGTCCATGCTCCTTAGGAAGGTCAAAAGACACGTCAAGCCATCCAACTCAATGAAGCGTGTTACAAACCTAAAAGAAAAGTCACATCGGGTTATTATGAGCTCGTTTTTTTATTTTTCGAAATGTGTAGACCAAGTGTGCCGCAAGCCTGCGTTTGAGTGAAGGTCTCGGCCGTTAGCTCGCCCCCTGGGGGTTGGCTGCAGTACAAGTCATAAAGCCCGCCTCCTCCGTGTTAATGAAGGAAACTTGAGCCCAAATAAAAAAATGTATTACACTTGCAATAAAATGTCCCGAAAGATGGTTCTGGTCGATTAAGGCACTGGTTATTGTGCTGAAATAGGTGCAGATCTTCATTTTTGTGAACAGTTTGTTTTTAGCAGTAATTTAACTCTGGGCGTGTCATCGTGATTGACAGCTGTGATTGACAGTTTCTCAAAGCAGCGCGTCTGAGCTTCGGCAGGAGACTGAAGTGTTATTATTCGATTTCTGTGTTATTTTACCATGACAAAATGAGTTCAGCAGTAAACTACAGTTTCTGACATACATGATCCTGGTGGAACACTGTTTATTCGATAAGGTCAGGGATTTTTTAGGGCTTTATTAGTTTGCTGATACACGCCTAACCACCCAGATAGCAAAATACACTCGGGCCAGTTCCAGCTAGATTCTCACCTGCCGGAGACTTGCCCCTCAGAGCTCAGACTGACTACCTCTGCTGGACCTACTCCGGATGCCTGGACTCACTGCCTGATTCCAGCCCGAGTCAATCGAGCCAGATGCGGCGGCCGAGCGATCCGGCGCTGCCGCGAGTACGTTATGCGTTGCGGCCCGGAGCTGGCGCGATTGAATATATAAAACCCTCATATTTGTTAACGTTATTACATCCATTTGTGTTGATATGACAGCAAACGCATGCTGAGAAGTTCGGGGGGCGTGGTGCTGATTTTACATAAAGCGTTTGATTGGAAGCTCGACTCCGCTCATTTTCGCGGCTCCTCCTCTGGCTCCATCAGACAGTCCTTCTGCGCATGTCAAGGCTCCAATTTCAGCAGTCTTTTGCGACCGTCCATATTTTTTACAGTCATTGGTGTAGATACACACACACACCACCACCACCACATTTCCAAGCAGTGCCAGGACCCGAACTTGGAAACTTGTTTTCTAGTGTTATATTTTTACTCAGAAATAGTAGGGCCTATAGTTATGGTCAGAGGTTGCGTTAACCGATTATTTTCCGTCATTGACTGATTTTTTCAGCAGTGACGGAAAAATCTAAAGGTGATCCGTCATTTTGACGGATTATGCTGAGGGGGATCTATTGTAATTCGTAGCTAACTGTAACTGTAATTCCCACTCCTGTCCAGCTGATGGCGATTGTCCTTGTTTTGTCTCCTCTTTGTCACCGCTGCGTACAGTTGCAAAAATGTCACAGCAGCTGAGTGTGAGAAGTTTTTTTAAATGGCCAAATAGTTGTGATATTATTAATAAAGGTAAAAAAAAAAAGAGGTGATGCAGTGGACGATGAAGAACAGACAAAAATCCTCAGTCGCCGACAGCTGTTACGAGCCAACCAAACAGCAGCAAGGAGGTCAGGTGCTTTGGAGTGCGTTGTGAGCACTACCAAACGCAGAGATGTGCAGCGCAGACAGGGGTGCAGTGCTGTAGTTTTTTTTTCCCGGTGAAATGAGTGCTTGCAGGATCGAGAAATACCACATTCAGAGAATCCAGCAAACTTTGTTCTGATCACAGCCTTAGAAGAAATATTTCCTAACTACAAAACGTTGGCTGAATTTTCGCTTATTCCGGCTTTTGGTCACAAGAAGTCGACTTTCCAAGGCAAAGACACAGAATTTAATGACAATTGCCTCTGCATCAGTCTCCCTTGATGTGTTTGATTACGTACAGGCAAGCACCCAGTTCAGGTCGACGCAGGAGGAAGATATGATCTGAGGCAGATAAGAGTTTTTGTTCATTTGTCAAATAAATAAATGAATAATTTAGCCCAGTGGTTCTCAAAGTATTTTCACCAAGTACCACCTCAGAAAAAAAAATGTCTCTCCAAGTATCACCATAATTAACAGTATTGAAATAAAGTAGCGCAGTTGGCAAAATTAAGCAGCTACAGCACTGCACAGTTTGAAAACAAGGCAGAGTCATATTCATTCAACGAATTTATATTCCATCCAAACGATGAAGCCGATCAGTGGGTTTGTGTCACGTGACTCGCAGTGCAGCATTCTGAAAAGTTAATATGTTAACTGGGGACGCCTGGAATATGCAAGCGCGACGTGCTGCAGTTCTTACTCATTTTGCTAGCCTGAGGGTTACATTTTGGCACTCAAGTGACCGAGATGTAACAAGAGAGTACGGTCATTTTTCAAACTAAAAGATTTTTCAAAATAAATGATCGTTCAGACTCAGATTATAAATAAAACTGAAATAATTCATGATTTTTTTGTGTGGCCGGGTAACAATTGATCTATAGACCAGTGCTGGTCAGTGGCCCGGGGGTTGGGGACCACTGCTCTAGCACATATCTGCTCTGCAAGATACCGCTCTTCCCCGGACTCAAACCCGGTCGCCGCCACAGCCGGCTCCTCCTCCTCTGGGCCTCCACTCCGCCGATGTAACACTACGAGCTAAGCAGACAAACTGGTAGAGGCGGGAAAGCCCTCCACACGGAGATGAGCCGTCACAGCCAGCGAGCACGAAGAAGAGGAGCGGCGTCACACCGCCCCGTATCGTTCGCTCGAAAAAAACAGTTGCGGCCATATGTAGCTCCGGCCACGTAAATCACGGTCCCCAGAAATGTCCGCGGGGCTACGTTTTCAGAATGAGCTTGGGTTGTGCTTTTCTTACCTCATTGGTTGAGTGCGGAGGGCTGTTTTGAGATCCTCAACCACCTTGTTTCTCATCTCTATTTCTGCTTCATCGAAGGCAAAAAGTGTCTGCATCTGAAATACAAGATACAAAACACAAGATGCCTGAAAAACTTTCTTACCCCACCACCATGTAAACTGTGTTTCCCTTTAAGTAGATGACAATTCTCTTTCTTTTACATAGATTGACCATCAACCCCTGAGAGTGAGTGGGTTTACAATACAGCACCTTCATCTCTCACGATGCAATGTGATTTTGATGCCACAACAGCGACTTGGCAGCATTCCTATAGTGAGAAGTTTCTAAGTCTAAGTAAGAGATCATGTGATGGTCAAAATGTGTGCAAATGGACGAACCAGCAGGCTGAGCACACTGTAAAACATCTAAAATGTTGTTTTGGTCATTCTAAAACGTTTTAACCATTTTAGTATTAATGTTATTATATTATTAATCACCTCCAGAATCAAGAGTGTTTGTGTTCCACGTCTCTCTCTTTTGTTTTGGAACCTGTCTCGTTTGACCAGTTAGCGCGGTTCGTTTGGCATATGTGATACCACCAATCGCTCTCGGATCCAGATCCACCAGTCGCTTCGAGATCGCTTGAAGGAGGTGGTCTCGGCTCGATTGAAACAAATTCTGGAGCGGATCACTTTCTCACTGCAATCGATTCGAGCGCGGTTATATCACTGTGTTTTATGGACATGTAATAGGCTTACGGCTATATGAAGAGAGAATTATGAGTAGGGCGGGAAGTTTCGCGAGTCTCCTGATGCCCGCAAACGAGTGATAATCTACCGGTAATCTCGCACCTCCCTCCCGGTCCTCAAATAGGCTACGTCGCACACCCTTCTCACCCCTCCCCACCGCATCTCTCCTCAGACACGTCGCGCGCGCACCTTGTCGAACACCACCAAACCACCACCTCTCCTGACAGCTGAGCGGGACGCTGCAAAATAAACCCTGACACTCTGACCAATGTGAGGAGAGTTTACTCGCACGTGACTTGTGTTAGCTCTTTTGGTCCGATTAGAAACTTTGCAGTGTGAAAGCGAACCGCTCCAAGAGCAAAGAGCAACAATGTAACAATTGTAATCTCTGTTTCAGAACAACTGAATCAATTCACAGGTGTGAAAGCACCCTTAAACTAATTTCAAGAGGAGCACAAGATAGGATTGACTACAGCTGATCCCTATCACTAATTACTAACTAGCCAATCGTATCACTCTAAATTCAATATAAATATCCAGCCTAAACTTCATTCCTCATCTTCGTTTTGGAAACCTCCCCCCCATCCATCCCTTTTCCCTCCTCCTCAATTCTAAGTTCGGGGGACACAATGGCTTAGTGGCTAGCACTGTTGCCCCACTGCAAGGAGGTCGTTGGATCATATACTAGCTGAGCCAACCGATACTCTCTGTGCGGAGTTTGCATGTTCTCCCCATGTTCGCGTGGGTTTTCCCAGGTACTCCGGTTTCCTTCCACACTCAAAAATCATGCAACAAAAGTTAAAGTCACAAGCACTTACTACAAACTAGCGCAGTTAGCGGTCTATTTTGGGAAGTTATCGAGAACTACCTGATCTTCCTACTGAAAAAAACAGCTTAAACCAGCCTAGGCTGGTTGGCTGGTTTTAGCTGGTCAACCAGGCTGGTTTTAGAGGGGTTTTGGCCATTTCCAGGCTGGTTTCCAGGCATTTCAAGCCTGGTCTTAGCTGGTCAGGCTGGGAGATGACCAGCTAAAACCAGCTTGACCAGCCTAGCCAGGCTGGGAGCCCAGCCAAAACCAGCTATGTCCAGCTTAAACCAGGCTTGTCAAGCTGGTTTTAGCTTGTCATTTTCCAGCCTGACCAGCTAAGACCAGGCTGGAAATGGCCAAAACCCCTCTAAACCAACCTGGTTGACCAGCTTAAACCAGCCAATCAGCCTAGGCTGGTTTAAGCTGGATTTTTCAGCAGGGCTCATATCCCTCCTAATGCTTATTGACCAGGCGGCAGCCTTTGGCTCATCTATCTCAGAGCTCAGGGTTCTCTCCAGGGACAGCATGCCAAACTTGCTTAAATAGTCAAGCAGTCTAATAGTCTAAGTGTGAACTCTTGAATCAGCTACAAAAGGTGCAAATGTCTGTTGTGCATTTAAAAATGTAATGTAACAAAGTAAATACTTACAGCTGCCATGGAGTTGATCCGATCTATATAGTAATCAGGCCAGCTGGTGGCAAGT
The DNA here is from genome assembly GCF_052040795.2 of Danio rerio. Lineage (NCBI taxonomy): Eukaryota > Metazoa > Chordata > Actinopteri > Cypriniformes > Danionidae > Danio > Danio rerio. The sequence goes on along the minus strand of NC_141037.1, from coordinate 54,666,400 downwards.
TTGTTGGGGTCCTCTTGTTCCTAAAATTAGAAAAGCATATAAAGGTGGTCAGATTTTATTTCAAGACATGCAATATTTTCTTGTTAAATAACAGAATAGTGGTAAACAAACATAATGTAGGGCTGCTCGATTTGGGGAAAAAATCATAATCATGATTATTTTGGTCATAATTGTAATCACGATTATTTAAAACGATTATCAGTAAAGTTCAAAATTAATAGCGCTCCTGATAAAAAAAAAAAAAAACATTCCCAAATGATGTTTAACAGAGCAAGGAACTTTAACAGTATTTCCTCTACTGTTTTTTCTTCTAGAGAAAGTCTGATTTGTTTTATTTTGGCTAGAATAAAAGCAGGTTTAAATATTTTGAAACCCAATTTAAGCTCAATATTCTTAGCCTCCTTAAGCAATGTATTTTTGATTGTCTGCAGAAGAAACTACTGTTATACAATGACTTGCCTGATTACCCTAATTAAGCCTTTTAAATCTAGTAAAATATTAAGTGCTGTCATCATAGCAAAGATAAAAGAAATCAGTTATTAGAAACGAGTTCTTAAAACTATCATGTTCAGAAATAAGTTGAAAAAAAAATTCCATTAAACAGAAACTGAGGAGGAAAAAGGTTGCAAATATTCAGGAGGGCTAATAATTCTGACTTCAACTGCATATACAGTTTTTTTCAACCCTGCAAAGGAAAGAGAAATAAATACAATAGAATAAAAATATGAAACAAACTGTGCTTTAAGCATCTTCACTGTAAGAAAAACAGCTACAATAATCCTTCAGTCAAGAGCAGTAAGGGATTTTCTCCTTTTGTTGTTTGATTAATACTGATGGAAACAGGCGGCAGCCGGAATATTGCGCTGTCACTTTAATGGTTTCTCTTTCACGTGTCTTTTGATTTCTGAACTCGTTTGTTTATTACACAAATGAGGGTTAATATGAATAATCTCTATACACCAGGTTTTGACACCTGTTTGTCGATTAAAGCACTCACATTAAGATGACTTTAGATGTGTGCGCTCTGCTCGTCACAGTGTGCATATGAGACCGAATGACCGCGCCGCACACACACACACAGAAGCATGCTGTCTTTCGCACTTTTAAGAGCAACAAATGTGTACAACTGTAAAAGGGGCGGTATATGCCGCAATAATCGTTTATCTCGAATAATGGTTTTTTATCGTTAGAAGCCAAAATCGAAATCTGATTTGCACAGCCCTGACATAATGTAGTTTTTACAATTGTCCATGTGGCCATGAAATGTAAACCCAGATTGTGTCCCAATAAGGACACTTAAAAGAGCTGTTTAAAGCATAAAAAAATAACATGTTTGCTGATATTTAAGAAACGTGAAAATGCTACACTGTAAAACCCGACTTTATTATTGTTTATCAAGTGAAATGAGTGTATGTGGATATGGCTAAAAGTGAGACCTCCAGATGACAGCAGCAGCCTCCAAAGTGAGACGCAGATTCAAAGTTATAATAATTGACATTAAATGGTTTTGGATTAGCAAGATATTATTACAAGATGGTCATGCAGTGTGAAAACATCAGTGACACAACTACTTTGAAATTTCAACTACTTTATGTTTCTTTTATCTATGTATGTTTTGTTATTGCTTTGGCAACACTGTGCTTTGTTTTACAGTTATGCCAATAAAGCTCTTTATGAATGAATGAAGGAACGAATGAGAGAAAGAGAGAGAGAGAGAGAGAGAGAGAGAGAGAGAGAAGCCCTGAAGGCAATGAAAGTGATGTTGTCTTCTCTCCATGTTTTTGGCACAAAATTTCATATGATTGCTTTGGAATTCACCAGCTCTTAAATTGTGCTGTGTATCACTGCATATAAATGATTTTCACATAAACGCACTTGTGACTTTTGCATGTTCATGTGGATCTCATGACTAATAATTCTTAAAAGAGTGTGTTTTTGGATGCAGCCCTGGTTTCCTGTCAGCCCCCGAATCTCACATCTGTGAAATCGATGAAACATTTTAAAACAGACACTAGCTTAGTCCTTCATTTATCAGAGGTCGCCTCAGTGGAATGAACCAGCAATTTCTCCTGCATGTGTTTTATGCGGTGGATGTTTATCCTGTGCCCCCTCAGACAATAGAGATGCTAAGCTTTCAAATAGAACCATATATAGTGCTACTGCCTTACCACAGACCAATTTCCCAATTTAAAGGGTCACAAAACACCAAAACACATCTTTTAAGATGTTGACAGTCATATGTGTCCCACACAGCCAAATACACTATTAGGACACATACAGGGCTTTACATTAACACCCGCCAACCCGCCAAATGCGGGTAGATTTCGGCGGTGGCGGGTAAGACAGACACTCCCACTAGCCACTTTGGCTGGTTGAAAATAATTTTCCCAGATAATAATTCTTAAAAGCAGGGTTCAACAATAAGGATCGTCCAATATGCATGCACAGGCGATCGAGATACGACATGACTGATAAAAACAATTGCGTTCGCAACTTCGCGCGAGCAAAGCAGGTGAATACCGAACGAGAGGATAATCACTCGCGCTAACAGCTGAGGTGATGTGCGCCACTGTTTATAACGCGTGCGCGCTCCCGTTTCCTTTTGCGAAGCAACTGTGTCTAGAAACACAACTGATGCGATCAATTCTCTTTCAAATAGACTGAACAAAAAGGGAGGAACATGCACCTACAGGCTACAGTCTTGCTGCTTTCAAGAGTTCCAGAGTTGACTTATTGTAAGCAGCGCCAGTTGCTTTCGGTTTAACCATTCTTTGAAAAGATAATTTATGGGTCTATCATTAACCATGCGTGTGTGATCATCCTTTCATTATCACACAGTGTTTTTACCTGCTTTCTTTTGCATTAATATGGTTTAATTATAATTTTTGTACAATAACATTGCTTTAATTGGAGAATAACTCCCCATTTATGTGTAGTTAACTGGTGATCTGGGACCTTTAGTCAGGACATATGACTGTGCATATGTTTTGTTAAATAAAAAGTTTAGTATTCAGCTATATTTTGCATGTTTTCACACACTTAAAATGTGTGGTTAAGAAATAATTAACTGTTTATTTATGGTGTGGTCAGAGATAAATTGGGTAAATCCTTAATTTTGAGCTCTGAAAAATTATGAAAACTAATTGTAATATATGAAACCCTGACCCATTTGCTCATGATTATTGAGCAAGCTCATACACAACACACAAAAAGTGAAATGAATGAGGAGACATATAGAGATAACGCAAACGCTAAATCAAGTCATTTTAGCATGTCAAAGTCATTTTTATGTGTATAAAATATATTTTCCCAACAATAAAATTGTGGCTAGAGAAAATGGCGAGTGGCTAGTAATGTTGGAAAATACTAGCCACAGTGGCTGGTGGTCAAAATAGTTAATGTTAAGCCCTGGACACATATATTTCACTTAAAAGTGAAAATTGGTTGTTTTTGCGTTATTTCGTGCAAATTTGTACTTCCGGATTGAAACGAATTTTTAAAGCTGCGTCACGGCCATGAGATCTTAGCGTGTATTCCAGCGTGTAGACTGGACGTCTGTAACAAGGAGTACCTTATAATGTCTCTGAGTGTGCTGCATTCATTCATGAGTAAGACTTTGTTCAAACCAATCAGCGTGCTCAATTGTGTATGCGGTGCAACTTCTTTAATATGCATGATAGCTTCGAAGACTGTACCTGTTACAGTGTTCAGACGGCAGAGATGCGCCACGTTATGTTGCCAAGCGGGAGAACAAAAAAAGGTTTGGAGATACGGGTCGTCAGTGTTGCGTTTATAATTTGCTGCAGTGAAGCTTTTGTTTTAATTTTTCCGCTATGAAAGCGCAGCTGGACTCACGTGTGGATTACAGTACACACGACAGAAATACGTGTCTAAGGAACATTGTTTACCCGAGAGCTTTTCTCATCCGGAAATGGTGAAATCCGGATTTGCTGCTCGTCTCCTTTTAATAAAGACGCAGCTCCAGTTGGTGTTGATTGTCCTGTCTCGACAGATTTGGTAAGTAAGCGACTAGTGGTTTTTGTTTGTTTATTCAGAGGCAAAGTTAGTTCGTACTCGTTCAGTGTTTAAAGATGGACCTTAGTCAAATGATTTCTAAGTTAATAAAGTTTACAGTACGTTAACATCACTACAATATTATGGACTGAAAAATCTGCTGTGAATGCTGCTCTCCGAAACTGCAGTTAAAGTCCACCATTTAATAATTTGGCAAATAATTCGATTACTGATATCCATTTGAACACAGTCACTGTCTTTCTCCCCTGCATCTGTGCGCTTGTTTTGCTTCTGTGAAAATCACCCAAACTGACACTCCCATTTTTATGCAAATTTTTACAGACCATCCCTCTTTCTCTCCTTTGACACTCCCCCCTAAACGGAGCTGGACACGCCCAGTTTCCTGACTTTTTCCCAAAGTAGAGGTGTGAAAAAACCCTGCTGAAACAAGGGGGTTTCATGGCCCTTTAAAGCAAAACAATGATGACATCGCTCTGGACTTTGGGTTTGCAGAGTTTAAGAGGCTTGGGGGAAATAAAATTGGCTTTGCATTCAACCATCAGGGAATGGGTCAGTGATCTAATGGTTGTTGCCTGACACACATAAAGCTATGTCGATAATAACCAGACCATGACAACTGAAATTATTTAAAACAAGAAGTAAAGTGTTTACAGAGCAGTCTAACCGCCTGTGATGAAATCACCACAGATCATATCAGACAGTTCCATTTCTTGTGTGTCGCAAATGTAGGGGTTAATCTGGGAGAAGCTCAGTTTTCTAAATATTTAGGTGATAACTGCTTTGCTAAACATGGTCTGACTTTCCATGTACCTAATTCTGACTGTTGGCTTCAAAAGTGATAACGGAGCATTCTTTATAAATTACACATCCTGTATACAAAAAGCCATGACATACCTAATTATCAAAAATATATGCAGATCTTTAGATCAGAGTTTTACTACAATATACAATTAAAAGTCAAGCAAGACAAAACAACTACAACCTAGTATGCATTACTTGCAATTAGACCCAAACAGCATGTTTTATTCTTAGCGATATGTGTTCATCAAGGAGGAACAAAGCTGGAAGATGTCAATTGGACTTGCAGCCAAACTGACTGTGACAACCAAATCAAACAGTGTAATGGAGACTCCCATTATTCACCCAGCATTTTCTTATGGCTATTTCTAATCATGTCACGTTCCTTAGAGAATTGACAACAGTTCAAAAAGATTATTAGAATGCTCTAATTTCCCTCTCTGTCGCAAGAATAAAGGGAGACATGGCATAGTTTGCTTAAGGTGAGCACAGTAGTGAACTACTGGCAATTTTTGCAATAGAGGTAACAATAACAAATATACAGTATTAATATAACTATTAGCCCCCCGATTTATTAGCCTCCTGTATATTTTTTTCCCCAATTTCTGTTTAACTCACTTTTTTCAACGCATTTCTAAACAATAGTTTTAATAACTAATTTCTAATAACTGATTTATTTTATCTTTGCCATGATGACAGTAAATAATATTTGACTAGATATTTATCTAGGTTAGTTAGGCAAGTTATGGTAATTAAGTAATTAACTAATTATCTTATTACATCAACCTAATTGGAGTAAGTTCACAGAACTCGTAAATATTAGTATTTGAACTCAAATGCACTGCAAAAAGTGAAAACTTAAACAAATTACTTCGACTTTGGTACAATTAAATAAATTAAGTTTGACAAACTTAATTTATAACAGTTTTCTGTAATAAATTAAGTTAGTTCTTTTAGGTGTTTTAGTTTTACGTTATAGTAATTTATTTTAGAAAACAAGAATGGAACAGTACATACAGTACAGTCATTCAATATAATATTGTAAATATATTAATAATAGTAAAAAGTACTCTTCCCTTGTTAATATAAAAATAACACTTTAATGTTTTGTAACAAATACAAGTATTGCTCATTATTCATAGTGAACAATACTTATACTCGCCATAAATAACTTACTAAAACCTGTTACACCTTAAAGAACTAACTTAATTCATTACTGAAAACTGTTGTAAATTAATTTTGTCAAACTTAATTCATTTAATTGTAACAAGACTTAAGTAATTTGTTTAAGTTTTCACTTTTTATGCTGCGTTCACACCAGACGCGGAAAGCGTGCCAAGTGCAAGTGATTTACATGTTAAGTCAATGCAAACGCGCGAATAGACATCCTGCGGCGCGATACACGCGAATGGCGTGGTGCAAATAGCGCAATACGCACGAATGGCGCAGGGCGAATTGAGCGTTTTGTGCGTTTGACGCGCTTAACGAGCATTTCTCGCAAATCTCTCGAATTCGAAAATCTGAACTTCAGCGGACATTCGCGCCGCGTTAACCAATCAGAAGCTTGCTCTTGTGGGGGCGTGATTGTGACGTAGAACTTGTTGATGGTCTCCCGGGGGAAATCCTCCAGGCGACACTGACAACAAGTCATCAAACTGGGCTGGGCTCAGTCAGAAGCACCGCTGAAAGCCTCCGTCATCCAGGTTCAGTTTCTGGAGGAGTTTATGAGCTCACAGAGCTGGATGCACCTCTAAAAGCATGTAGTGGACTTAGACACGACCCTAAACGTATCAATGCTGTTTTTCAGCCTTCATAAAGTACATAAACACAGTTATTTTCTTCATAAAATCCATGTTAGCCTTTTAGCAACGAAGCTACAATCACCTGGCAGACAGAAGCCCTGCCCATCCCGCGAATCTGCGTCTGTTCTGAAGTGAATTTGACACGCGAATGAAGCGGGGTTTGACGCGCGTATGAAGCGAGCAAACTCAAATGTTCACGCGGCTATTTTTTTTGTTGCAATAAGTTTCCTTAAATGGTTTGAGTTGCCTTAACTAATCGGGTTTCACAGTACTCAATTGGTTTGAGTTCTCTTAATTTATGGGTTTTTCTGTGCTCAAATTATGCCGTACTCAAATGGATTAAGTTCACAGTACTCATTAGGATTAGTTTTTGAACTTAAATGGTTTGTTGCAATCGGTTTCCGCAAAGGCTTTGAGTTTCCTTAGCTTATTGGGTTATACAGTCTTTTATATAATTGTGGGGCGAAGCAGTGGCGCAGTAGGTAGTGCTGTCGCCTCACAGCAAGAAGGTCGCTGGGTCACTGGTTCGTTCCTCGGCTCAGTTGGCGTTTCTGTGTGGAGTTTGCATGTATGAGTGTGTGTGGATGTTTTCAGAGATGGGTTGTGGCTGGAAGGGCATCCGCTGCGTATAAAACGTGCTGGATGAGTTGCCGGTTCATTCCGCTGTGGCGATCCCAGATTAATAAAGGGACTATGCCGACAAGAAAATGAATGAATGAATATAATTGCGGTCTATATTTTAAGTTGTTGCAGTTTTAAACGTTTATTTCAGAGGAACTGTCTCATAGCAAAATGTTTACAGATACTTTAAACAATGAAATAAAACATTTCACTTCCTTCTGCCTTGTAGGAATTGCAGGTGTTGTAAATAGAGCTCTGGCTGCCTCCCCTGCACACCACCAGAGGGAACTATCCCACGATTTAGTCTGGTCTTTCATCCCCCATAAGCCTCCATGCCAGAGAATGATTACTGTGGAAGGTGCATCTAATTTGCATCTGCTCTTATAAACCCCTGTTGTATGCAGTTCAGTGCTGAGTCTTAATTTGGCCTGCGGTCATTATTGAGCGGGTTCATAGTGATTCGCCTTGCCTGTGTTTCGACCCCTTGTTTTTTTTATCTCAATTGTTCTGTTTTTCAAAAACCTGCCTGCCTATAGACATGTCTTTGCATTGCCCCTTTCTTTTCAGATTCCTGGTATCTTTAATAAAGAACTGCATATGGATCAAACGGCTCCTGACTCTTCCGACAGCAGGAAATTAAATTCATTTTTAATAATGTTGTGAAGAACTCACCTTCTTCTTACTGCAATAGATCTGCCATTTCTTCTCAGCTGGCAATGCAAACATGGCTTCCCTGTTCTTGTCAGTGAGGTCTAGATCATCCTGAGGAAAGGAAGAACACATCAACTGAGCCACACTCATATTTGCTACTTGAATTACCACATATAAGTGAAAATAGTTGGTAAGGAGTATTCATTTTCAGCTGAGCCTGGTTTCTCTATAGATTGTTTTCCCCTTCACTTAACTCAACTGGTTTGGCTGGGACTGGTGGAGCTGCACATTGGCGGAATTGCTCTTCATTGGATCAGCCTTCAGCAGTGGCATTTACATTACACTGATCCGGAATTTATACTAATCTGAACAGAATCAGGTTCAGTTTACTGGAACAATCTGCATTGTAAAAAAGCGCTATATTAATGAAGATGAATTGAATTGAATTGTAGTCAGATGCATAGTTGGGGAAGTGCGCAGGCACACTCGTAAAGCTGTTAAAGTGTGGATTTCGAATGGCACTGCTTAAGATGCTAAGCTAAGAAGCTCAAAAAGAAGCTAATATCTGGCGAATCTCCTCTCTTAACCCAACAAAATGGATGAACTCCTTCAGCTCTTCTGGACAAACAAGGTTTTTTCACATTCTGCTGCTCTGTGTTTCATAGAAACCTGGCTGAATGATGTCATAACGGACAGTAAGATTTCAGTTTCATGCTGGATTTCAAGTGGATCGTGACATTAGCCCCTTTCACACAGTGATACCGGTAACGTTAAATATATGGAAAATTTCCGGAATGACTTTCCGGAAAGCGATGTTCACACAGGCGAGGACGTTACGGAATTTTTCCGGAAAAGAGCGTTCACACATCCATTCCAAAATACCGGTAATTCTGACATCATTAACCAGAAATGAGCTCTAAACGGCTGAGCTTGTATTTGTAAACATTTGACTACATTACAAACTCTGTGGATGGATCAGTATTGTGAACAACTTCGATGAAAATATATAGAGAAACACTTTCGCATGTCAAGATGTACATGATATGGGTCAGCTGGCGCTCATGGGCTGTTTCATGGGCACATGCAAAGCTTGAAGGTAAACAAACAACGGCTTATCAAAAGCATCTTATCGATAATTAATTAGATGAACATATAAACGTTATCTGACTAATTTCTAGCAGCTAAATGTGTCTGGTAAAATATTCAAAGGCTTTTATTCTCATAAACCGCTTGGACGTGAATGCGTCTGACTGTTCCGATTGGCTAAAGCCGACGTCTCACATCAGCACGTTCTAGACGTACACGCGCTTATTACGGCAATCTTCCTTTTACGTTCACACAGCGCAGCCTTCCGGCAAATAACCGGTAATGTTACAACTTCTCTTTCCGGAAAATAGCCAGAACGAATTTACCGGTATTTTCAAAAAGAGCCTGTTCACACATACACACCTTTCCGGAAAATTGCCGGTAATTTTCCGGAAAGGTGTGTATGGGGCTAAAAAGTCAACATGGAAATTGTGAGGTGTTGGAAAATGCTTTTTTATCAATGAAAGGCGTACAACCGTAACAGTGGTAATGAAGATGTGCTGTTCCCATCTAGAAGCACTCTTCATTAACCGTTAGCCTTTCTTTTTGCTGTGTGAGCTCTGCTCGATCATTCTCGTCAGTGTTTACATTCCTCCACAGTTGCTTGTGAGGCCGCCAATTTACAGAAACTCACTGATGAGATCACGGAGGCAGAGCAACAACACCCGAACTCTGTTTTAATCATTCCCTGAGAATTTAACAAACGCAAATCTCTTTCGTTAGCTGCAAAAATAGACACGGCATGTACCAGTAATATATTAAATTGCTGCTACATGACAGAAATGAAAGCAAACCACACTGTTCAACAGGCAGATTTAGGGCTCTCTGATTATTGTTTAATTCTCTTATACTGAACTATAGGCAGAAACTGAAAGGAACTAAACCCTTCTTAAGGACTGTACAGAGATGAAACAGCAGGATTTTACAGTCTTCGACCTCACTGATCGGAGTGTTTTTGAAGCTGCTGCAAACAATCTGAATGAGCACACAGAGACTAATATATTATAAGTATCTGTAAAGACGTGCATTCTTACACTGTATAAACGTCAGTGATTTGAACAGTAAAAGTCTGTACAATCTACAGTGAAAACCTGATTAACGGCTTATTTCTGCACAAATTACGATTTAACCTTTGTTTTCGGAAAAGTAAGCAGAGTGTCGCTAGTCCCTAAATTAGTTGATTAGTTTAGTCCACTAGACAGAGTGAATCGCAACAAATGAGTGAATTCTGACATTGATGAACACCTGCTGCTAACAAGCACATTCACTGAAGGAAAGAATAAAGATGCGGTCACACTAGAGTTTAAGCTTGCGGAAATCTGTTGTATGGCGCTGCAAAAAGGGGCGGAATTAAACAAGATAGACATTTTAAAAAGTGAGCAATTGGTCCATATTTTAAATTTCTGCCCAGAGAGGTCATGTTTTGATCCTCGTTTGGTCTCAATCACTCATGTGATGCGAATTCGCACCAAGCTTGAACGTTTCAACGCAGCAGACTGTGAAACATGTCGCACGAGCTTGCGTTTCAAATCTGACACATTCGTGTGTGTATGAATGGAAGTCTATGAGAAGAAAAGTGCAGTAAGAAATAAAACTATACAGCAACAGCCTCACACCAAATTAACTGGATTAAAACAGAAGATTCAACAACTCCACACACAGCATTACCAGCTTCACTGATTAAAGTTTGACTTTTAACAGAGATTTTTTAAGAAAATGTTTCATTTGACATCACTGTAATATAGATCAAATGCTGCTTTAGTTGAGCTCCTGAACCTTTACTCTTGTATCTTAATGCTTCCCTGGCAGTTGTAACTGAGAAACTCATTGGATATGGCAAGAAAGGCAATGAGAAGCTATATAGCTAATTGGTACAGATATAATTTCTAGTATTTTTCTAGTAATTTCTAGCTAATTTGTTTTATGTAATGTTGTTTGGGACAATACTATAGCTTCCCATGGAGGGTTAACAAACAATTATAAAGGAATTAAATAAGGAATTAATAATTAGAGTCCTTATTATTCGCTCCCCCCCCCCCCCCCTGTCACTAAGCTTAAAATCTACATGGGGTAAAGTCACTTGTGGTGATTCCACTTGTTCTTTCAGATTTTTTAATAGTAGCTGGATGCAGACTTGCATATGCAAGATGAGACATGCAGTCTCAGACAAGCTATGTTAGACACAATGCGCACAATGGAGCTAGTGCTATCACTGTAGGTTTAGGTGTGCATATTAAAATCATGGCATGCAGCTCAGCTTGCAGCTGCACCAGGTCTGCATCCAGACCCCTCTCGGATGTTTACATTCTAGATACCCTGAATAAATGTAGATGTAAGCAAATGTATGGCATGGTTTTAATCCTCACTAGAAAAGCCTGCAAGATACTAACCACCAACTCAGAGAATCGAGCGTGCAGTTCTTCCTCTGGGGGCATGGGGGCGCTGAACTCCAGAAGCTGCAGCGGCACACTGTCTTTCAGGTTGATCTCAGGGGGTTCACCACTTTTAAAGCAGCACAGGATTCCCAATGTGGGCTGGGTGCGCTTCCGGGGAGGCATCCTCTTTAATAATGAGGGGCCGACAGCCAGAAAGGCAAAGACTTTGCTATCTAGGGGGCATGATCTGAAAGAAAGAAAAAAAATATTTTTTTTAAAAGACAACATAATTAGCTGTTAGCCCTGCTGAAATATCCAGCTTAAACCAGCCTAGGATGGTTGGCTGGTTTTAGCTGGTCAACCAGCCTGGTTTTAGATGGGTTTTGGCCACTTCCAGGCTGGTTTCCAGCCATTTCCAGCCTGTTTTTAGCTGGTCAGGCTGGGAGATGACCAGCTAAAACCAGCTTGACCAGCCTAGCCAGGCTGGGAGCTCAGCCAAAACCAGCTATGTCCAGCCTAAACCAGAATGGTCAAGCTGGTTTTAGATGGTTTTAGCTGGTCACATTCCAGCCTGACCAGCTAAAATCAGGCTGGAAATGACTGGAAACCAGCCTGGAAGTGGCCAAAACCGCTCTAAAACCCAGCTGGTCGACCAGCTAAAACCAGCCAACCATCCTAGGCTGGTTTAAGCTGGATTTTTCAGCAGGGAGAGGACACACTGTTTTGTTCAGTCACAAAGAAAATATTGAGAGAACATCAAAAAACTAACCAAGGCTGAAGCTTTATGTTTGGAGTTACTTCTGCGATTAACATGGAAAAAAACAAGTCAATTCTGCCTGGTGTTATTTCCTGTATTAAAGTACATCATTGATGTTGAATCTTAAACCAGTTTCACAGCAGCCGGATTGCTCAGCTTTAGTATTGGAACATTAATGACAGATAGAGCTTATTGTTCTAGAGGCTGAAATCCTTCAGCTGTATGGAGTGGCCAAGAAGGAGCTGGCCCTCTGACAAGCGACCACGCTCATCACTCTCCAATGCTTCTTTGGTCCATGTGGGCATAGAGAATGGAACCTCCTGGCACCTCTCTGGATGTGCTGGCATAACACCCAAGGCGTTACAAAGACCTCTCTGTTTTCAGGCTACAATGTTCACCAATTGCAAAAGAAAAGGAAATTGAGGGGTGGGCATGAATAATTGCCATATGGGGAGAAAGTGACTATCACACACACCGGAATGGAGAAAACACTAGAGGAAAACAACTCAAGACTCGCAAGTCCTCTCTACTACTCTCACGAGTCCATCATCAGAAAAATAAACACTACTACACTGAAAAAAGTGATTTACAAAATTGTTCCAAACCATTTATATGAGCTGAATTTAAGCAAATTAAATAAAATTGAGTAACATTCAACTTAATTTTTTTGTTTAAATTCAGCCCATATAAATTGTTTGCAACCACTTAAGCTTAAAACATAGTAAAAGCAATGAATACTTTTTTCCAGTGTAGTTTTATCTAATAAGCTCACCAAATGTTTGTGACAAGAAAATAAAGCTCTTAGCATTGGTTATTTCATACCATTTCTCAAATAACTGTAAATATCAACATATTATTGACTTAAAATCATGTATGGATTCTGGGAGTTCCGAGGTAATTTGGCAGGTTTTGTCATGACATTTTCCTCTGCTTATCCGGGGCCAGGTCAGGTTCCTACTGTGAAATTACCACATCAAAAGTGACGTCCTAACGTGCATGCAGTTCACTAGAGTGAATCTGATTTCTCTTAGCTCCACATCTAACTATCAGGCACCTGTTGAGTTTATGCGTTTGAGTAAAACATATACAAATAAAATGGTCCGGGTGCTTTTTTAAATGAATGACGATGAACGAAAGTCAATTCAGCAGGATCCCCCTCTGGATCTGTCACACAACCAGCGATCACTTCCAAGACGATCGCTGGTTCTCACACGAACTCTCATTTCCGCATTCCCCAGGACTACATTTTCATACATGCACTGCTCCCAGACACACACGCCTGCTCAGTCATCTATCCTGATTGCATCACCAGCTGGACCTTGTTCACAGACTGATTTCATCCCACTCATAAGCCACTCTCTCACGCTACCAGTTGGCCCAGTCTTTTTTTCCCAGAGTAACATTACAACGCGGTTCCCTGTCTTGGTTCTCCGTGTCTTGATCCTAGCCTTGTACCTTTGTTATCCTGTTAAGCCGCCTGCCTTTCGACCTTTTGCCTGTTTAACGTTTACGATTCTGGACTGCCTTCATATACCCGTTTGCACCTGATTTGACCATTGCTTGCCTGACATTGAATAAACTGCATATTGGATCTTACCTCCTGTTATCTCCTGTCACTCCACCCCAGTCGTGGTAACAGGATCTTTCACTTACTTCGAAGACACTACTGACTACGCTTACATGGACATCAGTAATTTAGTTTTTTGCATTAATAGACAATGATATAATTAAGATGTTTACGTGAAGTGCTTTCATGTAAGAGTTTGCTGTAATTTTGAGTGACTTTAACTGCAGTTCGGCAGTTTCACTTTCACTCATGAACATTTCATTCATGCCTCCATGACAAACTGGGGTATTAGATGCAAATAAGGAGAAAGGACTTGTTAGAGTGTTATGGAATTTAATAATGAACGCCTAATGGAAAAAAAAAACATCCGCATTTAACAATGTGTTTGTGTGCGGTCCTTTACTGACAACCGTGTGTGTGGATCTTGTTGGAAAGTATGGCGAAATATGCCTACATGACAGTAATAGTTTGATTGTGGTGTTTACTTCAATAATGCCACTAATATCTGCATACTTCACATGTCTTAATTCTATTTCTGTTTAGTTCAGTGATGACTTTAGTCGGAGTAAGGTCATCAAAAATTGCTGTTTCGAGCTTATGTAGGCCTACAGTTCAACATTCATGTTTAACTGAATAAACAGTTAGTAAACACAAGTACATTTTATTGAACATCATTTATTTTCATCACCAATTATCATAGTAAAACAGTTTCTCAAGCAGTCGGTGATGCTTTTTGGAAACAGGAGATGAGCCCCTGGTCTAATGCGCCACCTGGCTTGAGAAACCCGTTCTCAAAGACTTACTTTTAGTTATTATTTGGGTAGCACACATACTCTGAATGCCTTCGGCAGAATTCAAATGAGCCATTTTTATCTAGATTAATCTAGATCAGTGTTTCTCAACTGGTTGGGTCGCGGGGACATTTTCAGTGGGTCGCGGAGTGTGTGGTCAAAAAAAAAAACAACAAAAGTAAAATTTGACATGTAAAATTTTTTACTGTTTGACATGTAAAATTTTATTTAATTATAGCAACAAATATGTCGAAGCCCAAGTAGGACCCCGAACATGTAAAGTATATATTATATGTAAAGTATATATATATATATATATATATATATATATATATATATATATATATATATATATATATATATTGGAGACAAAAAAGACTTAAAGCCTTAGGGCTCTATTTTGAGGGTCCATGCGCAGAGTGCAAAACGCAGGGTGCAAACGCTTTCAGGGCGTGTCAGATTGCATTTTTGCTAATTTACGGACGGGAAATCTGCCTTGCGCCGTGGCGCATGGTCTAAAAGGGTTGAGTTTATTTTCTTAATGAGTTATAGGTGTGTTTTGAGAATAAACCAATTAGAGTCTCATCTCCCATTCCCTTTAAGAGCCAGCTGTGTCGCGTCAAGAGCGCATTCGCTATTTACAGGACGCAAAGTAAGTCTAAGTGGAAAAATTGAGCATTTAGCCTATAAATAATTAATTTCGTTTGTTAAGCGCAAAGATTTGTTTCAAAACTATTTCTAAATTCATTTCTAATTTCCAGCAAATGAATACATTAATAATAATGACCAAGTGTGGTCAAAATACTGAGTTATTTCCAAATACACCTGCCATGCCCCATATGGTCTAAAACCTGACAGGTGGGCAAATCTAAGCTTGTTTTTAATAAAACAAATATAAATATGGATATAATAAATAATACTGCTAATAATAATAACATTATACAAAAGCAAATTGTTATGAATGAACTGAAAAAACCTCCCGAGATGAAGAAGGCATAAAAGCAGTGATTTTTCATATTTATGTTGGCTAGAAAATAATATGTTTTGTAATATTTTAATCCTTTAAATTTATATCCTATATCTATTCTTATTATATCCTATATATATCCTTAATATTTACATTTTTTCATATGTAAAGATATTTGCCTATTGCTCTCTTGTGCGAATTAAGCAGTGTGTAAGCAAGACGCAACTCTGCACTGGAGATCTAATGAAAAATCTATTATAGTTTCTCAAGATAGCAACGCGCCAGTGGTCCGCCTCAGAACGCCTTCCTTTTTAGACCAGAACGCCTATGGGCGCACAAATGAGCGCTAATGCATTTGCTATTTAAACAGCGTAGCGCAACGCCTCAAAACCACTCTTGCGCCAAGCTGAAACTACCAAAAGACTACTGCGCCGCGTCTTGCGCCACACTGCGCCGGGTGTATGATAAGGCCCTTAGTGTCATATGTAGTGAGGTGCTCTCAAAAGAGAGCATGAAACCTTCTAAATAAAACAAAATTTATTCAATCATTCATTTTCTTGTCGGCTTAGTCCCTTTATTAATCCTGGGTCACAACAGCAGAATGAAACGCCAACTTATCCAGCAAGTTTTTACGCAGCGGAAGCCCTTCCAGCCACAACCCATCTCTGGGAAACATCCACACACACACACACACACACACACACACACACACACACACACACACACACACACAATACGGACAATTTAGCCTACCCAATTCACCTGTACCGCATGTCCTTGGACTGTGGGGGAAACCGGAGCACCCAGAGGAAACCCACGTGAAGGCAGGGAGAACATGCAAACTCCACACAGAAACACCAACTGTGCCGAGGTTCGAACCAGTGACCCAACGACCTTTTTGCCATGAGGCGACAGCACTACCTACAGCGCCACTGCCTCGCCCAAAACAACATTTAGAAACCAGAAAACATGTTTTATTAACAGTTTATTATTAACAGTATTTGTCAATTTTACTTTGTAATATTTCTATAATTTGATCCATTTTGTTAAATGACAGCAATAAAATAGTGTTTATTTGTAAGTCTTGGTGAGTTTCTTATGATTTATCTGTCACTACTTGTGTATGTTAACAAATAAATACAAATTAAGTATAATTCCTAAAACTGTATTATAGTTCCCAAAAATTTGGGTCGCAGCTTGATAACCATGTAAAAATGTGGGTCCAAACCAGTTGAGAACCCCTAATCTAGATTACATCCAAGATTACAATGAGATTCATCTAGAATAAAAAAAAAACATTAATCTGACCCACCTATAATTATAACACATTCATTGTGGTTACCAGCTTTAAGGAACATATAATAAGCTACCCAAAACGATCATTAACAAAATCAAATTGCCATTCAAATAGCCATTAACAGCTGTTTTAAAGCTTCTGCACACGTTTTTAATGCAGTTTGCATGTACAGCTCATAAATATGCTTCTACTACTGTATCTAAGAATAGAGCAATGGTGCATTTTTTATGAAGGCTTTCATTTGAATAATTAAAAGAATCAGAGTCTGAATGCTGTTTCACACATATAGTGTGTTTCTAAATATTTGGTAAATTTAAAATATTGTTACTTCTGCTATAATTGTATATGACACCTTTCATTAAATAAAACAAACACCAATCTGAACGTCATAATCAAAATCCAATAAGGATCTAATTTAACAACAGTTATATTATGAGGATCGGATGCAGTAGATACCAAACAAAAGGTTTAACATATCTCTATCAAAAAGTTGACTTGGAAAATAAGCGATAGCAATGTGATAAAATAATCTCTATTTTGCCCCCTCTTCCTACACAGTCATTGCCTTGGGTAGATATGAAGTTACGGTGGTTTAATTAATTAAACTGAAAACTATACTAATAAAAGTGCAGGTACAGATTTGTAGACACGCTGCAAACTATGATTTTTGATCCAAAGAGCAATGGTGTATAGAGAGAGACAGAAAGGGGCTGAGGGCATTTCTCATTCAGACCACACCACATCACTTCATCTTATGTGCTTCTGGAAATAGGTCAATAGTGGAGAAAGGGAGGGGTGTTTCTCTCTCACGCACACGGCTCAACTAGTTTCTGTTTCCAGCATTATTTCTTCTTGCTTGTGTGATCAAAATGTCTATCTCGAGCTGTTTCTTTTTCTTTTGCAAAATAACACACCTTCAACTTTCCAGCTTTTCTTCCCTGTAGCAAACTAATGAGATAAACCTTAATATTAATGTAATAAACCGCCAACTTATCCAGCATACCATACAACATTCATTCATTTTCTTTTAGGCTTGGTCTCTTTATTAATCAGGGATTGCCACAACGGAATGAACTGCCAACTTATCCAGCATACTGTATGTTTTAAGCAGTGAATGTCTATCTAGCTGTAACCCAACACTGACAAACACCCATACACACTCTTTTACACAGATACGGCTAATTTAGCTAGTTCAATTCACCTATGGTGCATGTGTTTGGACTGTGGGGGAAAACACCTGGAAGAAACCCACGCAAACACTGGAAGAGCATGCAAACTCCACACAGAAATGCCAACTGACCAAGCCGGGACTTGAACCAGTGACGCCTTAACAGGAACATTCATTCATTTTCTTTTTGGCTTAGTCCTTTTATTAATCAGAGATCGCCACAGCGGAATGAACTGCCAACTTATCCAGCATACTGTATGTTTTAAGCAGTGGATGTCTATCTAGCTGTAACCCAACACTGATAAACACCCATACACACTCTTTCACACAGATACGGCTAATTTAGCTTGTTCAATTCACCTATAGCGCATGTTTTTGGACTGTGGGGGAAAACACCTGGAAGAAACCCACGCAAACACTGGAGCAACATGCAAACTCCACACAGAAATGCCAACTGACCAAGCCAGGACTCGAACCAGTGACGCCTTAACAGGAACATTCATTCATTTTCTTTTTGGCTTGGTCTCTTTATTAATCAGGGTTCACCACAGTGGAATGAACCGCCACCTTATCCAGCAAACTGTATGTTTTAAGCAGTGGATGTCTATCCAGCTGTAACCCAACAGTGGGAAACACACAAACACTCTTTCACACAGATACGGCTAATTTAGCTTGTTCAATTCACCTATAGCGTATCTGTTTGGACTGTGTGGGAAAACACCTGGAAGAAACCCACGCAAACACTGGAAGAGCATGCAAACTCCACACAGAAATGCCAACTGACCAAGCCGGGACTCAAACCAGTGATGCCTTAACAGGAACATTCATTCATTTTCTTTTTGGCTTGGTCTCTTTATTAATCAGGGATTGCCACAGCAGAATGAACCGCCAACTTATCCAGCATACTGTATGTTTTAAGCAGTGGATGTCCATCCAGCTGTAACCCAACACTGGGAAACACACAAACACTCTTTCACACACATACGGCTAATTTAGCTTGTTCAATTCACCTATTGCACATTTGTTTGGACTGTGGGGGAAAACACCTGGAAGAAACCCACGCAAACACTGGAAGAGCATGCAAACTCCACACAGAAATGCCAACTGACCAAGCCGGGACTCGAACCAGTGACGCCTTAACAGGAACATTCATTCATTTTCTTTTAGGCTTGGTCTCTTTATTAATCAGGGGCCGCCACAGCGGAATGAACCGCCAACTTATCCAGCATATGTTTTACGCATTGAACCAGCGACCTTCTTGCTGTGGGGTAATTGTGGTATTCACTGCCCCACAGTGACACCCTAACAGGAACATTCATTCATTCATTTTCTTTTCGGCTTAGTCCCTTTAATAATCAGGGGTCACCACAGTGGAATGAACCGCCAACTAATCCAGCATACTGTATGTTTTATGGAGCGGATTTAATTTTATAAAAAATTGAATTTAACTTGTGATAAGTCAAAAGTTACTAGCTAAAGCTAAACTGGGGTGTGTTTCCTAAAAAACGACGTAACTCGCGGCTAAACTATATGGGTAGCTCTAGCAATCCCAAACCATGCAAAGAAGTGGCGACAGCTTGCAATGTTACTCAGTACAAAATTATCCAGAAGACTGTTACAGTTCTTTAGTGTTCCACATGAATGTATCTGCTTCATATTTTAAAAGAAACAAACTATTTATAGCCAGTGTGCAAGGGTCTGCATTATTTACAATTATTTACAACATGAGTGCATGAGGTAGAAAGTACTACTGAGCCACTTTTGCCCAAGCGGACATTACGGTTGCTGAGACTCCCACAAATAGATCATTTGCCTGATATGTGGCTGCTATTTATAACCAGAGTTATTGGTTAGTTGTTAGACAACATTCCATTATAGCATATAGGTCATTACCCATATGTCACTGTGAGAGAAACATGATCACAGAGCCTCAAACCAGTCACTAAGCATGCTATAGTATGAACATAAGTATGTTTCACTGGTTGAAATGCCCCCCCAAATGTCCGCTGAATGTTCAATGGGGTACTTGACTGTGATTGATTTTTCAAGTCAAATAAGCCCACCCTCATACCTGACATTTCTATGCAAAGATATACATGAGCAGAGGCTGCAGTAAATGTTTAACATAGTTGGATATGTTTAAACTAAGTTCAGTGAGGAAACACAATACTATAGTCCAAACCAGAAGTTTACATACATTGTAAAAAAGGGTACAAAATTTTTTTTTTATAAGATGTCTGATGGTAAATCATACTAAACGTTTTCCTTTTTAGGTTCGTTAGGATTACCTAAATGATTTAGATTTGTTAAATGCCAAAATAACGAGATAATTTTTTAAGAGAATTTTTTATTAATTTCTAGAAAGTCATTTTTACACACATTTCCTTGGTATTTTTTTTTTTTAGCTTTGCTTTTAAACTGTATAACTTTGGTCAAATGTTTTTGGTATCCTTCCACAAGCTTCTCACAATAATTTGCAGGAATTTTGGCTCATTCCTTCTGACAGAATTGGTGTAACTGGTGTAAATTGGTGGCTGTCTTTCTCGCACAAGCTTTTTCAACCCTGCCCACAAATTTTCTATAGGATTGAGTTCAGGGCTTTGTGATGGCCACTCCAAAACATTCACTATGTTGTCCTTAAAGCACATTTTAACAAATTTGGCAGTATGCTTGGGGTCATAGTCTGTTTGGAAGACCTATTTGTGGTCAAGCTTTAATTTCCTGGCTGATGTCTTGAGACGTTGCTTCAGTATTTCTACATATTGATCTTAATGATGCCATCTATGCTGTGAAGTGGAGCAGTCCCACCTGCAGCAAAACAGCCCCACAACATGATGCTGCCGCAACCATACTTCACAGTTGGGATGGTGTTCCTAGGCTTGTAAGCTTTCCCCTTTGTCCTCCAATTGTAACACTGGTCATTATGGCAAAACAGTTCAATCTTAGTTCCGTCAGACCACAGGACATGCCTCCAAAAATTATTATTTTTCCCAGTGTAATTTAGCAAATTGTAGTCTGACTTTTTTTAAATGCTGGCTTGTTGATTTTCCCATGTTGTCACACAAGGAAGCAGTGTGTTTGAGGTTTTCCTTCAATACTATTCTACAGTTGTGCCTGTAATTAACTCAAATGTTGTCCTTTAGCCAATCAGAAACTTCCAAAACCTTGACACTATCATCTGAGCTTTTTTCAGAGGCATAATAATCTTATTGTATGTAAACTTGACTTTCAAGAAAAGTCTAAAAACATATCTCTCTCATTATTCTGTTATTAAGCAGAAACACATTTGATAATCCTAAATAACCTAAAAGAGAAAAAGTTTAGTCACATTAACATCTGACTTTTTTTTAAATGGTTATGTGCCTTTTTATACAGTGTATGTAAACTGGTTTCAACTGTATGTAGTACTGCATAAGTTGTAACTTAGTATCCCTTAATGTCGCTAACAGGCTGTAGTTTTAGTTACGCATTGCTGGTGCAACTGACCCCAGAGGTATGACTTTTGTCCCCTTGCCGGGTATGTTTTCTTGCAGGGTCCAACATTCTTCAAATATGCCCCATGTTTCTACATATTTCTCCTGTGTTGCTATAATATATGATGATTTGCCTCCATGTTCAGTCAATGGACAATAAAACCCCAACTGCTTCGAAAAGTCACAGCACACCACTACACTATAACCGGCATAATTTGACCTCTCTCAAGGGCCTATATGGACCAGGGCGAGGCAGTGGCGCAGTAGGTAGTGCTGTCGCCTCACAGCAAGAAGGTCGCTGGGTCGCTGGTTCGAACCTCGGCTCTGTGTGGAGTTTGCATGTTCTCCCTGCCTTCGCGTGGGTTTCCTCCGGGTGCTCCGGTTTCCCCCACAGTCCAAAGACATGAGGTACAGGTGAATTGGGCTAAATTGTCCGTAGTGTATGAGTGTGTATGTTTGTGGATGTTTCCCAGAGATGGGTTGCGGCTGGTAGGGCATCCGCTGCGTAAAAACTTGCTGGATAAGTTGGCGGTTCATTCCGCTGTGGCGACCCCGGATTAATAAAGGGACTAAGCCATCAAGAAAATTAATTTAAGAATAAATGTATGGACCATAATGATAGTTATTTTTGCCGAAAGGCAAGCACCATAAATAATACAATAGGTTTAACACATAATTGAAATACCTGCGCATACAGCAGCTCTGGAAATAGAACCCAAGCATTGTCACTCACAACAGCTGAAAGGGCTTCTTCAGATACATCCAAGGGACATTTGATCTCCACTACTTGCCCATTTGTCAAATTCAACCAGGAGCAAAACAACAGGAAATGTGTATCTACACTGACCTAAAAATACAGCCAATCAAAACAGCTCTCTCTGCTTGCATGATCCCTTGCACTGCTAATGCACTGCAGCTGAAGAGACTAAAGCTAAGCAAACAAACTCTTTGCTTTATGACTTGTATTTTCCTGTCTTGAACAACTAAAGAGCCTTGAGATATAAAATCTGATTCCCCTGTCCTGCACCAAACTCAACAGTCCAAGTATGTCTGAAAGCTGAACACTGAACCATATTTCTGGAATATGAATATTAAACTATTATTGACAGGTTGTTTGATATGTGATATAAGAGTTTACCATCCTGATCTCACGAGGAAGCCTAAGAATTTTACGTTTTGTCAGTTTAGTGGCTAATTCGTCCGAATTTCGTCCGAATTCGAGTTTAGTCGTACGAAAATGTACGATTTTAAAAAGGAGACGTGGCACCCAACCCCACCCCTAACCCCAACCGTCATTGGGTGATGAACAAATTGTACTAAACTGTACGAATTAGATCGTACGAATTCATACGAATTAGCCACTCAAGCAAAAATTTACAAATTGCCGTGAGATTGCGCTGGAGTTTACCCCAAGGAGTTATAAATGTTTTCTGTTTCTGGGTTTGTATAATTCAATAGAGATGAATACGTCAGCCCAACACAGATCAACGGCTATTTCATCATTGCCTATTTGACCACCCATTGTCACATTATTGGAGCAATAAGAAAAAATCCTAAAGCCTCAGTCACACTAGAGTTCGAGCATGCAAAATTCTGTCGTATGATGCTGCGAAAAGGGGTGGTACAAAACAATATGATAAGACGTTGATGAAGCGAGCGATTGCTTCATATTTTAAATTTCTGTACAGAGAGGTCACGTTTTGATCTTCTATGTAATATTACACGTACATGAGCCATATCCGATCTGTGCCACATGGGAGAATAAAATTAAATTCAGAAATTAAGTCACTTGAACCATGTAGTGTAAGGCTGCATATACACTGCAGATCTCGATGGTCAATTCTGATTTTGTGTCTGTGTCCGATTTTTTTGATGACCTGCTTACATCATCTTTTAAAAGTGACTCTTATCTGACCGTCTGCATTTACACAGCACACGACAAAGGCGCAATGACCAGGAAAAAAAAAGAGCGGGCGCTGACTAACAGCTGATAATTAAAGAGTGCTCTTTTCTCTATTCCTGTAAGTATTTTGTTAGCAGCTTTTGACAAGCTGTTTTATTAAAGTTTATAACAGAAAGGTTCTCATTTGTCCATCTTTTTTTTTATATATAGGCTTTTTTAAACCTTTAGGCATCTTGATGTAATGTCCATGGCTTGATTTATGCATGTGATGTATGCACTAGTTTAGATTAGTTTATATTGGTTACGTGGTGGACGTTGCGTTCTCTCGTTCTCGTTAACATGCCTTAATACCTGTGCTATATGACAATATAAAAGCTGTTTAAGTCTTCGTGTATGAGATTTAAGGTTTGGGACTCTGCTGAAGTCTGTTCTGAAATGAAAGTGTCAGGCTTGATGTCATTCGCTATGGTTTTTAACGACGCGTGACTCGCATTGACAGGTGAAAATCTGATTTACCTGCATACACTGCAAACACGAGGGCACAGATCCGATTCATATCGGATACATTTCCACATATGAACAAGGCCTGAATCTGATTTGAGGAAATTGGAATCCATGTGATTTGTTCCTGCTTACATGTACATGGGCCATATCCGATCTGTGCCACATGGGAGAAAAAAATCGGAATTGAGTCACTTGAACCATGCAGTGTAAGGCTGCATTTACACTGCAGATCTCGATGATCAATTCCGATTTTGTGACTGTGTCAGATTTTTCTTGATGACCTGCTAACACCATCTTTAAAAGTGACTCATATCGGACCGTCTGCATTTACACAGCACACGACAAAGGTTCAATGAGCAGGAAAAAAAGAGCGGCGCTGACTAACAGCTGATAATTAAAGAGCGCTCTTTTCTCTATTCCTGTAAGTAATTTGTTTGCAGCTTTTGACAAGCTGTTTTATTAAAGTTTATAACAGAAAGGTTCTCATTTATCTATCTTCTTTTGATATATAGGCTTTTTTAAACCTTTAGGCATCTTAATGTAACGTCCATGGCGTGATTTATGCATGTGATGTATGCACTAGTTTTATATTACTTTATATTGGTTACGTCACAGACATTGTGCTCTCTGGCTCTCGTTAACATGCTTAAATACCTGTGCTATATGACAATATAAAAGCTGTTTAAGTCCTCGTGTATGAGATTTAAGGTTTGGGACTCTGCTGAAAGTGTCAGACTTGACGTCATATCATATGGTTTTTAATGACGCGCGGCTCACATTGACAGGTGAAAATCAGACCTACCTGCTTACAATGCAGACACGAGGGCACAGACCAGATTAATATCGGATAAATTTCTACATATGAACAAGGCCTGAATCTGATTTGAGTAAATTGGAATCCATGTGATTTATTCCTGCTTACATACACTTGGGCCATATCCGATTTGTGCCAGATGGGAGAAAAAAAAATCGTAATTGAGTCACTTGAATAGTGCTGTGTAAATGCGGCCAAACAGTATAGTGTCCCTGTCACTATAATGGGGTATTAGGACCCACATAGACCATGAGGTAACTGCTTGCCTCGCTAACAGCTGTTTGAACAGCAACCGGTAATCTCTTATCCAGGTACTGACAAAAATCAAACCTGCTTGACTTCAGTCTGCAACCAGACTTGGGTTTAAGTTAAATTCGACTAACATTTGCTGTACACTTCAGGAAAATATTATATGACAAAACGAAAACGCAGTTACAGTATGACATTCATTTCTTGTGCCACCTAATGTAGTCCCACTCAGGATGATGTAAATCATAAAACATGTGAAAATAAAAGCTAAGTGCATGGTTGACATAACTTTAAACCAGTTAAACTCTGCTGCTATTTTGGGATTTCCGCCTGGATTTTGCCTACCTAAATTTAAAAGCTTTCCAAATCCACATGCAGAGGTGTAAATGCAAAAATTTGGTATCATTTTAAAGAAAACCCTTTGAATTTTCATAAAACACTATTGAAAGTGTTTAAAATATCTGTGTATGTTGACTGTGTCATAATAAACACCTAAAAAAAGATGCGCTTTTTGTATTTTTTTTTATAAACTCAAATTTGAAAGTGTACCCTTTAGGTTCTGTGTGGTCTAGGGTGCTGTAATTAATGTTTGTGGTTCCTGCGCATGTCTGTAATCATAGGGAAAAAAAGTCTCTACCATAATCTATGCAAAAGTTATTGTATTCCAACTGATGAGAGGTGCTGTGCAAGCCACAGGGAGCGATCATTGTTTTCATATTTCACTATTCTTTTGTGTGATCAAACATAATTCACTGTGTTTGGACCACGTCAGACATATAAAAGGATTACTTATGCACATCACCTCAAAAACAGAGGAGAAATGGCGCTGAAGCGCACAGCATAAGGTAAGAGATGACAGCTGTCTGTGCTATCTGGGGCTGCTTATTGATCATAAATGTATTGTTTTCACTTGGAAACACCGCGATTCATTCAACAACTGTTTGATATGTGAGTATAAATCAGTAAAAAGAATGCTAGAACTGTATGAGCACCGGCAAGAGCTTTCATTTGAGCTACAACTTGTACATGTGTCATATATGAACCATATGAAAATGAACCAATGTTCAATCCCCAGCTTGGGCATCCAAAATACTGTGTATTTAAGTGTGAATAACTTTTGTACAGTAGAATAAAAACCAAAGTGATGCATATGTGCATAAAATATAGATTCTACAGTTTCAAACGAAACCACTTCCGGGGGTCTGGTGCAATGCTAGCCCTTTAAATCTTAGAGCAAAGTCGATGATGTCATAGACCCGGTACCGGGTCCGCAGAGTTTAACTAGTTAAGCCAAGACTAGTAACTTATGATTGAGAGCAATAGCAACACTAATGCGAGAGGCTGCACTTCACTGATTTCAAGGTACAGTAGTTATGTATGTTTATACAACCTTTCTCCGGATAAATTTAATCTCTGCCCTTACAATCTTGAAGATGTCAACCAAAAATCCCCATAAGGGAATTCGGTTACATTCGGTTATCATGTCCCAATATTATGCACAGAAGTTTAGCATCATTCTGAAGCAGGGGTGTCAAAACTCGGTCCTGGGCCGGTGTCCTGCATACTTTAGTTCCAACCGCAATGAAACACACCTGGACCAGCTAATCAAGCTCTTTCTAGGTACACTAGAAACTTCCAGGGAGGTGTGTTGAAGGACGTTGGAGCTAAACTATGCAGGACACCGGCCCTCCAGGACCGAGTTTGGACACCCCTGTTCTAAAGTAATCAGACTTCTGTTCCCAAGCTTCAATTTCCAACATGCCAACTTCCCCAGACCAAATATGGGCATGTTAGTCAGTCATCTTTTTTAACACACAGTTTATATCTGCCATTTAAACTCATGCAATCCTGCTTCTTAATATATTTGATGTACTAAATACGAGCATTTAATGTCCTGGAAGTAAGCAAGCACTT
Organism: Danio rerio; assembly: GCF_052040795.2. Lineage (NCBI taxonomy): Eukaryota > Metazoa > Chordata > Actinopteri > Cypriniformes > Danionidae > Danio > Danio rerio. The sequence goes on along the minus strand of NC_141037.1, from coordinate 54,639,628 downwards.
ACCCACTTCAAAGACCAACCCTGTCGGATAAATCATCCTTCCCCTATTCACTCTCAGCCAGAATATTTCCTAGTGCCCATTAAATCTGTTCATCCATGATCTGATCCCAGATGCACTTCTCGGTTTTATTTAGTAAAACTGTTGTTGCATCTGTGCCTTAACTACACAGAGAATATCAAAACAAAGCAGTATTTCCAACTCAGAGTGGCCTGAGAGCTGCTGCGCCAGAGCCTGCTTTTCAGCTGACTGTGCTGGAATCAAAGCTGTTGACATTGCTCCCTCCCTCTCTCGCATTGCTTGCTCTCTTTCTCTCTCCCTCTCTCTCCTCCCATACCCCTTCTCTGGAATCCAGGCTTAGCGCATGACAGCATGCTTGTGTGTATCTGTAGACCATCATGAAAAGAAGAAACAAAACTAGCGAGAGCAGCATGAGAAGGACTGAAACCCTCTTAGCTTCTGAGTTATGATTCAGTCATATGAAGTTTATTCTACATCCTTAGTACATAAATCAACCATCCAGACTGCAAGTAAATCACTTGCATATGTCACTTTTTGCACTGAAAAAAAAAAGCTTTTGCTAAAATATATGAATAATTTAAGTTGGGCACAAAAATGAGCACACATATTTCCACAGAACACTTTATGTTGCATACACGTGTCTATTTTAATTAACTGGGACTTTAAGTGTCACTTTATTTTTATATTATAATAAAATAATAATGTTATGTTTTTGTAAGTGACATGGTGGCTCAGTGGTTAGCACTGTCAATGCACAGCAAGAAGTCGCTGGTTTAGGTTCAAGTTGGGTTAGTTGGCATTTCTGTGTGCAGTTTGCATGTTCTCCCCGTGTTGGCATGGGTTTCCTTTAAGTGTGCCGGTTTCCCCCACAGTTCAAAAACATGCAGAAGGACATGCACTGTGAAAAACATATGCTGAATAAGTTGGCGGTTCATTCCATTGTGGCGACCCCTAATGAATAATGGGAAAATGAATGAATGAATAAATGTTTTGGTTTAAAAGAGTTAGTTTTATGGTGTGTGTGTGTGTGTGTTTGTGTGTTTGTGTGTGTGTGTGTGTGTGTGTGTGTGTGTGTGTGTGTATTCATTCATTTTTGCTGTTTTGTCAAAAGCTGCTTTTTATTTACAATGAAGTATCAATAAAAATAATAATAATAATAAAAAAATATATATATATACATACATACATACATACACACATATATATATATATATATATAAATATATATATATATATATAGTCAAAGTCAGAATTATTAGCCCCTCTTTGAATTGTATTCTTTTTTAAATATTTCCCAAATTATGTTTAACAGAGCAAGGACATTTTCACAATATGTCTGATAATATTTATTCTTCTGGAGAAAGTCTGATTTGTTTTATTTTAGCTAGAATAAAAGCAGTTTTTATTTTTTTAAACACAATTTTAAGGACAAAATTATTAGCCCCTTTAAGCTATATTTTTTCTATAGTCTACAGAACAAACCATGTTAATACAATAACTTGCCTAATTACCCTAACCTGCCTAGTTAACCTAATTAACCTAGTTAAGCCTTTAAATGTCACTTTAAGCTGTATAGAAATGTCTTGAGGAATATCTAGTCAAATATTTTTTACTGTCATCATGACAAAGATAAAATAAATCCGTTATTAGAGATGAGTTATTAAAACTATTACGTTAAGAAATGTGTCACAAAAATCTTCTCGCTGAGTGGTTCTCAAACTGTGGCGGAATCGCTGAATAGTTAAAGTAAAAAAATGAACACACTATTAACCCTTTGACGCGTACGATAACACAGATGTGATCAGTAAATTGATTTTAATAGGATAGACCGGGGTGTCTAAACACGATGTCCTGCATAGTTTAGCTCCAACTTCTTTCAACACAGCTGCCTGAAAGTTTCAAGTAAACCTAAACAGTTTTTATAAAGGATTAATAAAGGGACAAAGCCGACAAGAAAATGAATGAATGAACTAAACTATGCTGGACACCGGCCCTACAGGACGGAGTTTGGGCACTCCTGGGCCAGACCTTTTATTTTATTTTCAATTTTCTAATGTTTGTCATGTATTCTATCGTCTGAAACTAATTTCCTCCCCATATTTGTAACTGTTGTTGGGGGGAGGGGGGATATGCTGTATTTTCATATCCCAATGTTGACAGGTTCAGTTTAATCACTTGCTTTTCTGACACACAAAGCCTACTCTAATATGCATTAAGTGGATATAATTTCTAATTTAAATATGTAAATCCAATTCATGTATCTAAAATCCAAGTTAATGTTTAGATTTCAAAGATATACAAACAAGTCATATACAGTATATATGCATCATATATTTCAAAATTTATCAAAAAGAGTTTCAATATGAAAATGATGACATATAGCTAGGCCCACACGGAATCTGCGCACGCAGGATTCCGCAGATTTTTCGCAGATTTCTGCAGATTTTTAGCCCATTATTAATTCTGATTATTTACTTGAGTAAATGTGTAAATCTGAATTTATTCAGTTTTTATTCAGTAATTTATTACTTTTTATTTAATATATTAAGGTTTTAGTTATGGTACTCCGCTGGATACTCCCAAAATAATTCCGCAGAAATCCGCAGATTTTTACCAAAATTCTCAGCAGAAATAGCAAAAAACGTCCGCAGATTCCGTCTGGCCCTGCATATAGCCTATATTTATGAGGTCAAAGGAACATTTCCAGGTTTTGATGAATAGGCTACTTTATGATAATACTTTACATTTAAAGAGTGCAGTTTTCTTTTTACTTTTTAAGAACTGTGCCCATTTTAATAAACTTTTAAAAGCACATTTTAATTTAAACTTTTTATTTAATTTTACCTGTAAGCACAGTAAATTCTTAATGTTCAAACTATTTATAATGTTTAAAGTGGCTGACAATATTAAATATTCATAATAATAGGAATTAATCTGCCCCGTTTTTTAACTGTGCAGTGCTGTAGCTGCTTAATTAGGCCCGCTACGCTACAGTACTTCAACACTGGTCATTATGGTGGTACTTGAAGAGACAATTTTTTTTGAGAACCACTGTATTAGATTATAAAGAGATTCAGCTAAATGAACTATTAATCATTTTTGTCATGAAGTATGAGGGACCTCTACTGGCACTTTCGAGTCATTAAAATGTTCTAAAGGCCACACTCATAAGCAGCTAAGCTCTTCCACAGAATATGATAATGTCCACACATCTGAGAGAACACCCAAAGGTTCTGAAATTCAGGCTTCAGCTAAGGTACAGGTGTGTTTATATTATATAATTTAATAGTGCTTCCTAAAGCTTCCTAAGGTATGCGGTGCCACAAAATCTAAACTAAAACCTTATAAAAATGACCACTCAATACATAATTCAGACAATTCAGAATTGTATGTCCAATGCAGGCAACAATCACACACCTCAAATACATTTAAGCCCAGTTTGTGCTTTTGATTTATTGATAAACTTCCTGTATGTACTTTGTCTTTCTTGACAATCATCATAAATAATAATAAAAAACAATAATACACATTTATTAATGGCGCGGTTGTTAGAGCTGTCAAGAAGGTCGCTGGTTCAAGCTTTGGTTAGGCCAGTTGGCATTTCTGTGTGGAGTTTGTGCTCCGGTTACCTAAATGACGTGTGCTATTTGTGAATTGGGTAAGCTTAAATTGTCCGTAGTGTATGTGTGTGAATGAGTGTGTATAGATGTTTCTCAGTGATGGGTTGCAGCTGGAAGGGCATCCGCTGTGTAAAACATATGCTGGATAAGTTGGTGGTTCATCCCGATGTGGCGACCCCTGATTAATAAAGGGACTAGGCCGACAAGAAAATGAATGAATGACTGAATAATTCATTATCAATCATTTATTGATTGATTTATTTTGTAATGCCATTTTGGACTAAGGGATTGCTGAGCATGTCTTCGGTTTTGCTTATTTGTGTGTGTGTCTGTGTGCGCGTTTTTGTGACATATCAGGACACAAATCTGTATAATGACATGGGTATGACACAGGTATTACAAAAAGGAGGTGAAATATGAGGACATTGTTGACGTCCTCATTTCTCAAAGAGCTTATAAATCCTAGAGAATGAGTTTAATCAGAAAGTAAAGCTGCACACAGTCTCCTGTGATGGTTGGGTTTAGGGGGTGGGGTGAGGGCAATATAATGTACGGTTTGGGCTGTATAAAATGAATGGAAGTCTATGTAATGTCCCCACTTTTCACAAAAACAAACATGTGTGTGTGTGTGTGTGTGTGTGTGTGTGTGTGTTGTTTTGTGTATTTTGTTACATTTTATTTTGTGTTGGCATGTGCATGTTCATGGCATGTGGACACGACAAATTAAAAGGCATAGTTTTTTTTCTATATTTTTTCCAGCTAATTTGGATTGTTTTTTTAACACACACTTGCAAATAAATCACAGAGAAACATGGTCTACTCTTTAGAAGATCATTTATGTTCCTTTCCTACCAAAACACTTTGTTTACCTCTACACTTCCTGTATGTAGATAACAGATCGTGTTTATTCAGAGAAGTAAACAGCAGTTAGGGAAGATTTGGCCCCATGAGGCAAGGCATGTCCTAAACCACTGTAGGCTTATGAGACGCATGTCATGCAACTACATTTTGAGAACTGTTTCATAACATAAACTATGATTCTAAAAATATGATTTAAAAAAAGAGAAATGAAATTCATTTTCATTTGGACACAAAGTTAAAAGTTAATACAAGAGGATAGCTCAAAACAAAAAGAAAAGACAAATTACCCACCCTCCAATTGTACTTAAACTATTAGTGTTTCTTAATTTTAAGCAGATATTATGAAGAATATTGGAAACTGGTAAGCATTAACTTCCATTGTATTTATTGATGGGAAGTTCGGATCATTTTACTGATTCGGATCTTTGTGTCTCGTTCATCAAGATGAACAAATCTTTTTTCGAGTCATTTCGTTCATTTGGTTCAATTTGCCAAAATATTATTCAAATGTTACGAATTGCTTCCAAACACATCTACAACTAGCCCAAAAGGTTGATTGCACGACAAATAAGTCATAAAAAAAATAATAATTCAATGTTTACCTGCTCTTTTGTCTTTGAAGGTATTGTTGTCTCTTTGCTTAGCTCACCTCTTCATGTCTTCATTCACGTTACACTGACAGTCACATATAATCTTAATCAATGCAGAGTTTAAGCCAATAGGAGCCATGATCGTTCGTTCATCACGTGACAGAATGACTCGAACCCGAGGACTCGAGAGATGAACGGTTCAATTCTTTTTCCAGCTCTAAATGCATATGATTGGCCCGTGAGGAACGAGTGACTCAGACCCGATAGAGGACTCGAGAGATGAACGGTTCAATTCTTTTTCCGGCTCTAAATGCATATGATTGGCCCGTGAGGAACGAATGACTCAGACCCGATAGAGGACTCGAGAGATGAACGAATCAATACTTTTTCCGGCTCTAAACGGATATGATTGGCTCGTGATGAACGAATGACTCAGACCCGATAGAGGACTCGAGAGATGAACGGTTCAATTCTTTTTCCGGCTCTAAATGCATATGATTGGCCCGTGAGGAACGAATGACTCAGACCCGATAGAGGACTCGAGAGATGAACGAATAAATTCTTTTTCCGGCTCTAAACGCATATGATTGGCTCGTGATGAACGAATGACTCAGACCCGATAGAGGACTCGAGAGATGAACGGATCAATTCTTTTTCCGGCTCTAAACGCATATGATTGGCTCGTGATGAACAAGTGAATTAGACCCGATAGAGGACTCGAGAGGTGAGTGGATCAATTCTTTTTCCGGCTCTAAACGCATGTGATTGGCTTCTGCCAATGTGATGAAGACTTGAAATTAACGAAACTACCTGCACAAATGTGCGCACGCGCGGATGAACAGATCACTCCCTGAGAGGACTCGTAGTTCCCGAGTCATATTGAAGATTCGTTCAAAATGAACGAATCGTTCATGAATGACCCATCACTAATAGTATTCTTATTCCTGCTATTAAAGACAAAGGCTACTGCTTATTAGAGATGTAACTAATGATTATTTTGATGATCAATTAGCTAGACAATTATTAAAACCGGCAAGGTGAAGGTTATAAACTTATATAATTAGCTTTATGCAACAGTTCTGTCTGGTTCTTGAATCTGATTGGCTGATAGTGGTGCGATATTCCGCAAATAACAGCACTCGTCCAGTCCCTTTACCCTTCACCCTTGTGGATTACTCTGCCCACATACAGCGACAAGCAGAGGACACTTTACAGTTAGGGCGTACTCACAATATGCTATCCGAACCGTGCCCAGGCCCGTTTCCCGGATCGTAATGTGAGTACTCTGAATCTGGGTCAGGCATGGTTTACTTGGTCCAGTTGGAAGAGGTGTGCCAGAGAGGGTTCACTTGGGTTTTGGCTCGGTACATTTGTAGCATGAGTGCAAAGCGCACCTGAGCCAGAAACTGAAGACGCTATGTGACTTTTAAGGGACTGTTTCATATGGATTTATTAATCATTCTTACAGTTCAATGAACACAAACTGTCGTAGATTATTAAAGACGCAAACCCCTCACTGCACGACAACTGCACCTTTAGCAAACCTCCTAATTCCAGCTGAGGACAGCTGAGGATGAGTGCTACAGTATCTTAGCACTATTCAACTAGGTTGGCCAAGCAAAGAACACAGCCTACTGTGTGTCCTACTGTGTATCCATACTTTCCCTTCAGAGATGAACTAGCCAGGGAATATGGAATTGTTATGCAAGGCCACAAAACAGCCATTCCTAATAATAAATATATCAAAATAGATCACATAGGTCACCCTGGTCTGGATGCTACCAAGTACAGAGCAAGAAGTATAATCTTCTGGCCAACCAAGATGGCTGATATTACCACAGAACTCCTTGCATGCTCAGTCTGTAATAGCACAAAGCCACATCAACAGAATGTTGTATCCAGTTCCAGACTTGCCTTGGGCTACTCTGGCAATGGATAAGTTTGAATGGAGAGAAAAGACATTTCTCTGTGCATGGCACACCACATACACTCATTTCTGACAATTCCACGGGTTAAACAAGTCAGGGTTTAAAGACTGTGCCAAAGAGTGGGACTTTATCCATGTCACTAGCAGTCTAGAAATTTCCACAGTCAAACAGCCTGGCAAAAGGAGCGGTCCGTAGCGCCAAACAGCTGATGGAGAAATCTCACAAAGATGGGACAGACGTAATCCCCAGTTTCCTAAATCTGAGAACCACTCCTCTTGAATTGGCAATTGTTGTAATGACAGACCCTGTCAACCTTTCCCATTAAGTCCAAACTGTTAGAACCAACTCCTAAACATGCCCAGCAAGTCACTGTACAACTATCCTATAAAAGAATGATCCAAAAGCAGTACTATGTCTTAGGTTGTTCACTGCAAATGTTGGCAGGGGGTCAGAATTCAAACAGTTAAAACAGTCTTGACAGAGTAAATGAGGTTAACAAGGTTCTTCAGTCTTACACAGTCCAATGCAATGGGAGGAACATACAGGAGGAATCAGGTATCTGAGTACCTGCTAAAAATATTTACAATGGCTATTTCTATATTACCAACACAATTGTTTTTTAATGTGTTTTCCTAATCTGGAGATAGACTTAAGATTTGTGTATGTAATGATTCAGTTACTCACTGTAACAGTTACACTGTTTTAAAAGAAGTCATTCACATTCACACGAGGCGTCAGCATCAACGCTTCCTACTCACTTTAAATGGGTGACGTCAGGCGTTGCCGAACTGCATTGTTGATCTGTCGGCGCCGCTTCAGAGGCATTGCTCGCTGCAGAAGTTGGGACTAGCTCAACTTTTAAAGCGTCGACAGAAGCATCAGCCAATCAGATTGCTGTATGCAAATACACCAGCTCAGACAGTGGCCTATTGTTGACTTAATTTCATTGGCTGTAGCTTCTATGACGATCGCTTCAGCCCCAACTTCAGACACGCCTTCAGTCAAGCAGTGACGCTGAAGCCCCGTGTGAATGGGGCGTAACATTCTTGGTTGTTAACTGAGTTTATGTCATTCTGTGAAAGTTTATTGCCAAATGCTCTTCCTTCTGTATTTACGAGGTTTCAGTTAAAGGAGGGTGTGCAGATTGTTATGGGGAATGATCTCTATTATTGTGATTCATATTGACCTTATTCTAAAATGCAGAAGTGCGCCTGTTTTCTCGATTGTTTTAGAACTTCGATTCAGTCGCCTATGGGAGAAATGACTAGGAATAATAAACAGCAGAAAACGATCAAACTACTTGCTCTACAAACAAATGTTTGCATAACTATATAGACCAAGTAGAATAATATAATAAGAAAATATCAGTTTGCAACATCAAACTGCGAAACGAGCAGCTTTTAATGTCTAAAAATGAATGAAAGTGAATGAGCCCGGAAGTCTCGAGCCAAAAAGATTCAAATGCGCCCACTCGTCGGCAAAGAATACGGTGAATAGCATGGATTGTTGCACTTTCAATGTGTTGGGCTCTTTAAGAAGGGTCACGGAACACCAAAACACATTTTTTTGAGATGTTGACAGTCATATATGTGTCCCACGCGGCTAAAAACCCCTATTAGGACATATATATTTCAATAAAACGTGAAAATTGGTTGTTTTTGCGGTATTTCGAGCAAATCTGTTCTTCCGGTTTGAAAAGAAATTTTGAAGCTACGCCACGACGATTGAATCTTTGTGTGAATTCCAGTTTGTAGACTGGATATCTGTACCGGCCAGTACAAAGAGACATCTTTGAGCTTTCGGCATTAATTTATGAGAAAGATTTCCAAGTCTTTCCAGACTGCCAACCCGCGCACTCTATTGTAAATGAAGTGAAACTTCATTGATATGCATGATAGCTTAGAAGACCTTACCTGTTGCAGTGTTCAGATGGCAGAAAGACGCCACGTTGTGTTGCCAACTGTAATTAAAACAAGTGGAAGAAGAAGAATTGTTTGGAGAAATGGGTCGTCAGTGTTGCATTTATAAATGTGCTGCAACGAAGGTTTTGTTTTCAATCTGCAGAGCGCAGCTGAATTCACGTGTGGATTACAGTGGTCTGCTAACACGTGAGAGAAATACATTTGTAAGGAACTCCCAAAAGCTGTTCGAATCTGGAAATACTGAAATTGCCGCTCATCTTCTTTAAAAAAAGATGCAGTTCTTGTTAATGTTGATTGTCCTTTGTTTGTTTATTCAGATGTCAAAGTTTGTTTGTATCGTCAGCAGTACTCTTTTAGTGTTTAAAGACATACCTTAAGCGGATGTGCAACAGCTTTAATCATAAGGTAAACACAAAACAAAAGTTTCCATCTGGAGCTCTTTTATGGGGCTCGACACTTATAAACAGCTCTCAGCCCACACTTATCACCGCTACCATGCTGACCAATCACAGAGCTTGCACTATGCGCTGCTGCAACGTGCAGTTATATTATTTGAGAGGTGCTTATCAGCCATGGTGAAGGCTATGCGATCGTGCGAAGGCTACACCAGAGCATATGCGTGCACTTGACGCAGAAGTATAAATCATCCTTTATTCTGGGGCTTCATTTGAGTGTATGACAGGAGACATGCAACATTTGCTTTAAAGAACTTGGGTGTAAGTACACATTCTCGCTCTCATTTTACATGACCAGGTATCACTTGTTTCCAGTGAAGACATGCGTATGCGTTTAATAAACTGCATTTGTACAGTGCAAACAGAGTGGAAAAACAGAACTGACCTAAACTGAAGATACAGAAAAGTCAACAAAGAAAATAAATCACACATGTGTGGTGATTTATCATTCTGCAAATAGGCTAATAGCTACAACAGCTACAAGGCATCAGCTCTGCACCAAAATCATATGAAACAGAACGCTAATATTTTAACCAGCTAATATATATATTGAAATATTAGCCCCCTTCTTTATTTTTTCCCCGTTTTCTGTTTTATATATATATATATATATATATATATATATATATATATATATATATATATATATATATATATATATATATATTCTGTTTAATAAATTTATTCTGTTATATATAAACGTATTCAGTTTATATATATTAGCTGGTAAAAAATATTAGCATTCTGTTTCACATAATTTTGGTGCAGAGCTGATGCTTTGTGGCTGTTGTAGTTATTAACATGACACTGAAATGTGTCATGACTGCACAGTCATAATCATCATTACATGTGAAATCTAAAGACGTGTTTAATGCCTATTTAAACAGCTTCAAAAAGTGCACAATGCTCTTACTCACGGTGATGGTTGACCGGAGCAAGATGGCGGCAGCGTTGACGTACCATTCAGTCGCAAACAGGGCGTCTTGCATGTCTATCCGCTTGTTAGGTCGTGACGTAACGATGACTTATGAAATACTGTGTCCGTGTCCAAGCCGCTACTCATTTGAATTGAAAAAAAATTGTTTTCTTTCTTTGTAAACGTTTATTATTATCATATGTTGTGTCTCCCCATACAGACCCGGAAGCCGCTTTGCGTTACGTCACAACAAGAGGATGACCTGTCCTGCGTCGCTGGTTGCGTAGCGACCACGATACATAAAGGAGTTAAAAAGTAATGGAGTTGACTAAACGTGCAGGTAAACAGTAAAAGCAAAAAAGCCATCATAAACATGGTTAAGCAAACCATTGAAATATTTGCCCGTGTGAAACCGACGAAGAAACCCACCTCGGTGAGTGTTTTGCTTTTGTACAGTGCAAAGGATCGGCTTTGCAGTTTGCAAACATGTAATGGGGCTTAGCACATATAGCAATTATGTTTGCATATAATGTCCTAGTTATTTTATTTGCATTGTACACCTTATTATTTGTCCAAAATAAGCAATGATATACAGACAACGAAACTTAACATTGAAAAAATATAGCAGGTACAATGACAGAAATGAGTTAGTTTCTTGTTCTTTTAATACTGTATTACGTTGGGGTAAAGCTAATAGGCATTCCCTATTAATAATTCGCAAATAATACTTTTCTGAAACGATATTATCGAGAGAAAGTCTGAATGTGCGTATGTAACCAACTTTACCTCAGTGTGTATTCTAAATAGTCGTGACCCGTAGAAGTAAATAAATATGATTTCAATCACATGGCTATCACTATAACGTTACTGTAATTTGCTAATTTATTTGTTTACCTCACCTGATCATACTGTGTTGTTCTTTGGTCTACTGTGGTAACGCTTATGTCTTATATATGTAGACATGCTTAAAGAATATATATATATATATATATATATATATATATATATATATATATATATATATATATATATATATATATATATATACAGTTGAAGTCAGAATTATTATTTTATTTTTTTAAATATTTTCCAAATGATGTTTAACAGAGAAAGGAAATTTTCGCAGTATGTCTGATAATATTTTTTCTTCTGGAGAAAGTCTTATTTGTTTTATTTCGGCTAGATTAAAAGCAGTTATTAATTTTTTTTAAACCATTTTTGGGTCAAAATTATTAGCTCCTTTAAGCTATTTTTTTCAATAATCTACAGAAAAAAACATCATTATACAATAACTTGCCTAATTACCCTAACCTGCCTAGTTCACCTTATTAACCTAGTTAAGCCTTTCAATGTCACTTTAAGCTGTAAAGAAGTGTCTTGAAAAATATCAAGTAAAATATTATTTACTGTCATCATGGCGAAGATAAAATAAAACAGTTATTAGAAATAAGTTTTTAAAACTATTATGCTTAGAAATGTGCTGAAACAATCTTCCCTCCATTAAACAGAAATTGGTGAAAAAAATAAACAGGGGCGCTAATAATTCAGGAGGCTAATAATTCTGACTTCAACTGTATATGAGCAATTCTATGCATATTTTATCCATTTTTTTAAATTCATATCCATATTTCGGTTTTGTGTGTGAGCAAGTATTTTAGTGCTTTAGAAATCCTCAAAAATGTCTCTTTTAATGTTTTAAACACTAATATTTGTTTTACCAAAGTCAAACAAGTGGCAATTTGACATCTGTCACACCCATAATAACACTTTTTCTACATAAATGCAAAAATCTTTGTGTTCTATAGTGAGCCAACTATTATCCTTGATTAGCATTGTTTATTTTGGGTTGTGCAGTTTAATTCGAAGAATTTCGCAAAAGTAACGTTATGTTATATGCTGTAAACTTGCTGACTTTTTTGGTCACATCCATAACACATGTTTTTTTTTTCTCATTTAAAGTACAAAACATGTTTACAGATTGATATTTTTCTGATCCCATAATTCTGTGGTTAGTTGTTTCAGAAAATATAAACAGATGTTTCAATATAATGTTAAGAATGTTAACATATACTTTCTCTGTCAATTTATGTGTTGAGTATTTACTGCAAATGTCACATCCATAGCACTAGAATTGCTTATATATATATATATATATATATATATATATATATATATATATATATATATATATATATATATATATATTAGAGAGAGAGAGAACGAGAGAGAGAGGTGACCATTTACATGATTACATATTCTAAAATTAGAGATTGAGGTGAAGTTGGGTTTATATTCGCACATTTGTTCAGTGACAACTTGTGACATGCTCCGTATATGGTTTACCATGGTAACTTTACTATCTACTATTCGCTCTGAAATCAAATGTAAGTATGACTTGAGAACAACATTAGCACTATTTGTTTGACTGTAAACAATGTTGTACTTTGATAGTCATTTGTTGCTAAAATGATTTTATTATTCATCATTTGCAAAGAAAACTTTTCTGAAATGATATTATTAAGGAGAAACTCAGAATGTGTGAATATAAAGCCAACTTTACCTCAATAAATGAGTGTACTCATGCTGAAGCATTCTTATTGCAGGAGTACTTTGCGGATTGTGATGAGCAGGGCGGTAGTTTACTGTTTTTGGTTCCCAGAGATGCGGCTGATGGTTTTATCAACAATAAGAGGGAAAACTACAAATTCAGGTAATGTGTAGAAAAAAAAATAGAGAGAGAGAGATATAATAAAATATAATGAATATATCTTTAAGCTTGTAATTATTACATATGGCGTTATTCTTTAGTTATGTATTTGAAATCCAAATTATTTGGATATCCACAACACACAAATAGGTTCTTGTTTCCATTTATTGCACATGTAGTAAAGCATGATTCTGCAAATTAACAAACACTTAATCCATTTAAAATGTTCTCAGTGCAAAATTTGAGTCTCCATGGCCTGTCAGCTATAGTTGGCAAGGCAAATCTCAGATTAACAAGTCTAAATGCCAATGATAGAGACATTTCCTAAACATAACTGAAGATTTAAGAAGGCAGCACATATTTACTTTACTCATACAAAAGACATCCCACAATTCATTCATTTTCTTGTCGGCTTAGTCCCTTTATTAATCTGGGGTCGCCACAGTGGAATGAACCACCAACTTATCCAGCAAGTTTTTTACGCAGCGGATGCCCTTCCAGCCGCAACCCATCTTTGGGAAACATTCACATACACATTCAAACACCCAATTTACCTGTACCGCATGTCTTTGGTCTTTGGGGGAAACCGGAGCACTCGGAGGAAACCCATGCGAACGCAGGGAGAACATGCAAACTCCACACAGAAACGGCATCTGAGCCGAGGCTTGAACCAGCGACCATCTTGCTGTGAGGCGACAACACTACCTACTGCGCCACTGCTTCGCCCCATCCCTCAATTATGCCACTGAAAACTCATTTTATGTTTTTGAAATATTCATTCATTTTCTTTTTGGCTTAGTCCCTTTATTATTCTGGGGTCGCCACAGCGGAATGAACCGCCAGCTTATCCAACATATGTTTTTACATATGTCATATCCCTTTCAGCCGCAACCCATTACTGGGAAACACATACACACTCATTCACACACACACTCATACACTACGGTCAATTTTAAGCCTACCCAATTCACCTGTGCCGCATGTCTTTGGACTGTGGGGGAAACTGGAGCACCCAGAGGAAACCCACACGAACACAGGGAGAACATGCAAACTCCACATAGAAATGCCAACTGACCTAGCCGAGGCTCGAACCAGCAACCTTCTTGCTGTGAGGTGAATGTGCTACCCACTGCGCCACCACATCACCTATTGAAACATTCATTCGCCAACTTTTCCAGCATATGTTTTACGCAGCGGATGCCGTTCCAGCTGCAACCCATCAAGGAGAAACATTCATACACACTCAATTTTGAAACGTTCTGAACTAAATACATTTTTGGAAGCAACCGGTGTTTTAAAACATTTTCAGATGGATTTAATGCCAATTTAGGCATATCACTGAAAAAGAATAGGTAAAAGCAACATTTGGTTTAATTCATATTTATTTCTTAACTGTAGGTTTCAGAAAGTGTTTGACCAAACAGCCAGTCAAGAGGAAGTCTTTGAAAACATTGCAAAACCTGTTGCTGATAAGTAAGTTGACATTTTCTTTTTTTTTATCTGAAAAGTGTGTAAAAGTATGCTTTTAAAACAGAACATTTCACAAACACCTTTCCATTTAAATGATTAAAATAAGTATATGGTGGAAAACTAGATAATTTAGATAAAGAAACTGAAAAGTTTGTTCAGAATTAAATTTTTCTTGTTTTTCTGTTAGTTTGACGGTGCCTTGTTTAATAGCTTAAAATGGTACCACATTTTTGTAAAAAAATTAAATAACATAAGGTAGTTGTATGTGGTTGCAAAGTTATTTGACATGGTTGCTAAGGTGTTGCTGTGTGATTTCTTGTATTCGGCAAGCATGTAACAGTGTACTCTGCTTTCACACCTGTGAATCGATTCAGTTGTTCCGAAACAGAGATTACAAATGTTACATTGTTGCTCTTTGCTCTTGGAGCGGTTCGCTTTCACACTGCAAAGTTTTTAATCGGACCAAAAGACCTAAAACAAGTCACGTGCGAGTAAACTCTCCTCACATTGGTCAGAGTGTCAGGGTTTATTTTGCAGAGTCCCGCTCAGCTGTCAGGAGAGGTGGTGGTTTGGTGGTGATTGACAGGGTGAGCGTGCGCAACGTGTCTGAGGAGAGATGCGGTGGGGAGGGGTGAGAAGGGTGCGCGACGATGACTATTTGAGGACCGGGAGGGAGACGCGAGATTCGTTTGCGGGCATCCAGAGACTCGCAAAACTTCCCGCCCTACTCATAATTCTCTCTTCATATAGTCGTATGCCTATTACATATCTATAAAACACTGTGATATAACCGCGCTCGGATCGGATCGTTTTCTTACTGCAATCGAATCGCTCCAGGGTTCGTTTCAATCGAGCCGAGACCACCTCACTCAGGCGGTCTCGCAGCGATTACTTTGGAGCAGAACAGAGCGCGATTGCCCTGTTCACATATGCCAAACGAACCGCGCTAACTGGGCAAACGAGACACGTTCCGAAACAAAAGTGTACGTGTGAAAGCACTCTTAGACAGTTTGAAAAAGTATGCGATGACTGAAAGTCATACATGTTTTAAAGTGATCATGAATTAAGAAGTCAACTTTTATTTGATTAAATATATAACTTTTGATAATCATTCATTCATTTTCTTTTCGGCTTAGTCCCTTTATTAATCAGGGGTGGCGGAATGAACTGCCAACTTATCCAGCATATGTTTTACACAGCAGATGCTCTTCCGGCCGCAACCTGGAAACATCCACACACACACACACACACACACACACACACACACACACACACACACACACACACACACACACACACACACACACTACAGACAACTTAACCTACCCAATTTTCCTATACCACATGTATTTGGATTGTGGGTGAAAACCAGAGCACCCGGAGGAAACCCACGCAAACACGAGGAGAACATGCAAACTCCACACAGAAATGCCAACTGACCCAGCCGGGGCTTGCACCAGCGACTATGTTGCTGAGGCGATTGTGCTACCCACTGTGCCACCGTTCTGCCCCAACTTGTGATATAAGAACTGAAATTCTCATTTCTTTATTAACACATTTTTTTTTTTATTGCTTTTTATAATGTTTTAAACAAGAGCTTTTTATGTTAATGTGAACTAATGCATTTGACGATATGCATTTGAATAGATCATACATAGGGTGCATTGTGTGTATGCTTCGCTAAACTACAAAAGTCTTTAATCGTGTTAAATTGAGAGAGCGTGTCTGAGCCTGGGACAAGATCAGAGAGGCCATTCCAGAGTTTTAGTGAGATATGAAAATGCTCAACCTCATTTAGTGGACTTTGCTATTCTTGGTGCTACAAGAATCCCTGAGTTTTGGGATCTTAAAGAGGAGGTTTAATTGTCGCTAGCCAGAAGACTGGTTATGTAAACAGAAACTGTCCAAATTAATAGCCATGGCTCCTGATGACACACTGAGGTCTTGTCAAACAAAATGATCAGTCCGTGTAAGAAATTGAAAATTCATTTTTTCATTGTCTTTTCGGCTCAGGCCGTTTATTAACCTGGGGTCAGCACACAGGAATGAACCGCCAACTTATCCAGCATATGTTTTATGCAGCAGATGCCCTTCTAGCTGCAACCCATCACTGGGAAACATCCATACACACTAATACACACACATACACTACAGACAGTTTAGTTTACCCAATTCACCTATAACAGTGAATGTGGGGGAAACCGCAAACTGGAGCACCTGGAGGAAACCAACCCGAACACAGGGAGAACATGCAAACTCCACACAGAAACGCCAACTGACCCAGCCAAGGCTCGAACCAGCTACCTTCTTGCTATGAGATGAATAAGCTACCCACTGCATCACCGTGAAGGTCTTATATATATATATATATATATATATATATATATATATATATATATATATATATTATATATATATATATATATATATATATTATATATATATATATATATATATATATATATATATATATATATATATATATATATATATATATATATATATATTAAGGGTGTTACGATCCTCAATCCTCGATTCGATTACATTTTCGATTCTAAAGTCACGATTCGATTCGATTTTCGATTATGAATAATTAATTTATTAATTAATAACGAATTAATTATTTGTAGCCTACCATTTAAACTACCTGACCTGCATGGTCTTTGTTTTACCCATAAACAAATCATACAGTAAATGAATAAAGGTAAGTTACACACATAATTACAACCTGTCAATCACTTTTTTCAGCGGGACTCGTGAATAGGCAGTGATCTGTGTCGTTATAATGACGTCGGTAAAAAAGGTGCACAACCAACAGGAACCAGCCAACAGTACCTAAGTTGTTAGTTAAAATGACTAAGTTAGTGTGTGAAAGTAAAAGATGGAAGCAGTCTACTGACCCGCTGACTGCCTTGACCCGCTGTCTCAAACGCATGACAATGTGTGTGCGTCTGTATCTGTGTGTGAATGAGTGTGTGTGGTCACGTGATGTGTGTTTTCAGCGGTAGTGAGGAAGGAGGGCTGCTCAGAAATGCTACACGCCAGTGTGGATGTGGATCGTTGCCGTTCTAAAATGCCATTTAAAAACAAAGACATATTAGTGTAAACAGGGCCTGAGTGTGTATTTTTCGCGAGCGGATTTGCAACGGGTGCGGGGTGGAGGATCGCGATGCACCCATCGTCTATCATTCCAACCGTAATACGTACATAGCAGAGCTTGCAAACTGTGTTTTTTTTGTTGACAACACAAACGTTGTCAACATAACTCACTGGAAATCCAAAATACTTCCACACCGGCGACTTCATTGAAAGAGTAGAGGGTTTAAGTTTTGTCGACGGGTCTCCTGCGTCTGCAGTTTAACAAGCACTTCAACAAGCCTGTTTATTCATGCTTGACAAGCCAAGCTAACGTGACATGGGGGCGTGGCAGCATCGACGATTCTATTTTTTGATTCGATAATCGAAGTTGAGCATAAATTTCGATTGATTTCGATTTTTAATCGAAATCGTGACACCCCTAATATATATATATATATATTTGTGTAAACAAGCCATACTTTAATGGTTTAAAATTGTAAAAATAAGTTTATGATATTGTTATGATCTTTCAAGACAACGACATTTTTGTTGTTTTTGGCCCTCTAAAGAACTTTTATCATTGAGATGCACAAGGGTTAATTATTTTAACTATCATTTTTTTTTTGTGATTATAATCTAACTATTGCTGTCAAATACAGTCCTTTGGTATATAAAATAAGTTTTTATGAACAATTATTTTAAGTATTGTAAATTTGGTTCAGTACAGGAAAAAGCAGCAATCCGTGGCAAATCATACAACACAAATACTCAATTTCCTGAAAAACTGTCCAGCTGTCATTAATATCAGAAGCATTTTTTTCATACTTTATTACAGCATTGTTAATGTTGCATCTTTTAAAAGTGTGCTGGCAGGTTATAATGGCACCATATTCGCCTATGGCCAGACAGGAAGTGGGAAGACCTTTACAATCACTGGAGGAGCAGAGCATTACAATGACAGAGGGATCATCCCCAGAACTCTTTCTTACCTATATCGCCATTTCAGTATGGTTAGTAGACAATTTCATAATATTTTTCTTGAAGGCATGCATTCTTTAAGCTTCTGATTTGAGTGCTAATTTTGACTGGAACCAATATTTGCTGCCGAAGTTTGGCAAAGGCTGCTGCTTTTATTTAGTAGTAATATTTACGATTCAGCACTTCAATAGTAATCAGACTGTTCATATTTATATATTTTTTTGCAGAACAACACAATGATTTATACAACCCACATATCTTACCTGGAAATCTACAATGAGTCTGGCTATGATCTACTGAATCCCCAACATGAGGCATCTCGTCTAGAGGATTTACCGTCAGTCTCAATTTTGACCCTCCTTTATTTATGCTTTTCAGAACTGTTAATTATAATATCCTTTTTTTAAAAGATCTGCTTAGGTGTGCAAGACTGAGACTAATTTGTTATAATTTAATATAATTTATTTCCAGTGTTCATTTTGACAGTAAATTTGAATTTAGTTTGAGTCTTTTTAGTCTCACTTTTTAAAAACTTTAGTCTTTAATCTTTAATCTATTTAATTTTAGTCATACAGTCATTTAGTTGTTTTAGTTTAAAAGTGTATACCTCAGCCCACCGGAGATTTACTCGTCTGACAAACGATTCCTGCCTAAACTTTTTTGCCTTATCTTTTTTTGTTAAAAAAATCAGTAGATACTGTATTACTATTTGTCATAGTTTTATAAAGCTGAACTGAATTAGTCTTAATTTAATCTACATCTACAGCAGCATTTTTCCTATACTTTTGCTGGTTTGGTTTTACAATCTGAAAATAATGTTATGGCTTTTTGTTATTTCTGTAATCGCTATTACCCCGGCCGTTATTTGTTAATTCAGGTGGCCTACAAAAATGTATTCTTTTCATCCTTTCTTCTTCAGCCTTGTGCATTTCCCATGGTCATAGCTCACTGTCATCTGACAGAGGGAATTAAGTGCCTGAATGATTGACAGCTAATATGAACCAATCTAAAAGGAAATCTATCACCATGATGTAACTGTCCTAGTGAACCTAAAGAGTGTATTTTTTGTTGATGGCTTTTAAAGTTTTACATTTTGCATTTGTACGCGCCATACGTTTTTTTTCTTAAGTTCCGACACATGGAAATCCAGGTTATATAGTTCTAGACCATTATTCTAAAATGTTTTTGAAGAAGATAAAAGAGTTAAACCAGTTAAACCAAGGCTAGTAAAACAATCTTAAAACCTTTTTTTTAAAAACAGGTATAAAATGATTGGCAGACAATGTGAATGAGTTGGTAATTTAATTATTGTAAAACTTTAGTAAAATCGTAGATTGTGAATCCTGTGGATGTTTTATTTATTAATTTTTTTATTTAGACTTTTCATGTTGTTTTTCAGGTTCTATCTATCTATCTATCTATCTATCTATCTATCTATCTATCTATCTATCTATCTATCTATCTATCTATCTATCTATCTATCTATCTATCTATCTATCCATCCATCCATCCATCCATCCATCCATCCATCCATCCATCCATCCATCCATCCATCCATCCATCCATCCATCCATCCATCCATCCATCCATCCATCCATCCATCCATCCATCCATCCATCCATCCATCCATCCATCCGTCTATATAAATTATTCATATTATATTTTGTTTGTTGTTCTTCTTAATGTTTTGAATTTAGGAGGGTTACAATCATGGAAGACCCAGACCAGAACATTCATCTCAAGAACCTGTCATTACTGCAGTCAGCCAATGAAGAGGAAGCTTTGAATTTGCTATTTTTAGGAGACACTAATCGTATGATTGCAGAGGTGAGGACACAAATCAAATCAAATCAAATCACTTTCATTGTCACATCATCAGCAGCACGATGATGAGTGAAAAGCTTGGAATTCATATATGAAACATGTCATCTTCAAAAACTTAATTTAAAAAGCTTTTAATTAGAATGCAGCTCAATATTAATATACTCTTTCGCCATGTTCACAGTCAATGGCAGTAGTCAACTGTAATACAAATATAGATATCCAAAAAAAGATCTGCTTGTGAGACTTTAGACTAACTACAAACAAAGCATTCTGTGTTTATCCACCTTAGCAGGAACCTCTTTTCAGATGTTTCAGCTGTTGTTTTGTTTATACCAAATGTTAAAATACAGGGTTCAACGCTAAGGATTTTTTCTACTGGGCCGATCTGGCCAGTGGTTGAGATTTTTACTTGCCCTGCCAAAGTTTTCACTGGCCCCACGAAAAAATAAAAGAGTTAATAGCTATTTCTGAGCCACATATTTTACAGTTTTTCTCAGTCGCTTTGGTGCATTTCTCACAGCACTATTTACATTTGCACAACAGTTAATGCATTTCTCAAAACAATTAGTCATTTGTGCACATCATAGTAGCAGTTTCTCATTCCTTCCAACACATTGCAGATGCTTTGGGACATGCATCAATTGCTTTCAAACAACTCTCTGCTGTTTCTAACATTTTCATTTGCTTATGTCAGTCAAAATTAACTAAACTTGTGAATGCTGAATAGTCATCCCATATAAAACTAATAGTCCTTGTTTTATTACTTGAGTCATTACATACAAAAATGTTGAACTAGTTGTCAAAATCTGTCCAGCAAATTTTATTTAAAAAATGTAAATCTTTATTTTCCTGATAATGTCTTAAAAATTGAACAATTTGATGAATGATTTACAGACCTGTGTATGTTGTAGGTTCAGTTCCAGTATGCACTGCACTATTGTTTACAGTTGTGCACAGCTCAACCCAAAGGAAGTTTATGTTTGTTGTAAATAAGGGTGTGTTTATTCTTTTGCACAATGCTGTGAATAAATTAGAATTGTAAAGAGCAAATGAAGTAAAAATGTAAAACATACATATTCAGTGTCTTGTACTCAGATACCTCAGTAAATGCAGTGATGTCTGACTTTACTGTAGTGTTCAAATGGCTGTGCAAATAGTATAAAGTGCTGTCTTGAGCATTTTCAGCAAGTGTCACCAAAATCTGAATTTTTTTTGCAATTGAAAAAATGTCCAGAGTAAACTGATATAATGAAAACATGACAAAGCCATTTGACTATCTTGTTCATAAACAATGGTGTCAGGACTTTTCATTTTGATGACACTGACACTTTGATTGACATGAATACTTGCTTTTGAGGAATGAACTATCTATTTTGAGCAAGTGACGCGCTTTTGCAGGTTATCAGCTAGGTTTTGCAGCTTGCACTAATTGTTTTGCAGTTTGCATCAACTGTTGTGCAAATGTAAATAGTGTTGTGAGAAATGCACCAAAGCGTCTGAGAAAACTGTAAATAATGTGGCAAAATAATGTCTGTGAATCTAGAATTTAAACATTAATAATTTTTTAATAAAGTATAATGAGCAAAGTTCAAGATTTTATGCAAACAAAACATCAGTATAGAAAATGTGCTGGTATTTTATTTCAATTTTAAATTATTTTTATAAAAATGGATTGCCAAACTGAAGATAAGCTAGT
Source organism: Danio rerio (assembly GCF_052040795.2). Taxonomy (NCBI): domain Eukaryota; kingdom Metazoa; phylum Chordata; class Actinopteri; order Cypriniformes; family Danionidae; genus Danio; species Danio rerio. The sequence continues at coordinate 54,617,565 of NC_141037.1, read as the reverse complement.
TCTTAATTTTGTACCCATGTAATTGTCTGCTTCCAAGACTTTAGAAACAGATGCTTTCTTTTTTGCCTCATAGTTTAATGTTGCCGCCATCTTTTCACTGTACTGGTTGTTACCAGGTTAAGAAAAAGAATAGCGTGCTCATCGTTATTGGCCGATAGGGGCCAGTAACAATCCTGTCTACTGTCCCGAGCGTCTTTCACGATGGCCCCGGGCCACCAGACAGTCCTTATTGTTGAGCCTTGAAATGGTCACCACCTATAACAAAAGAGTCATTTATTTCACACCTATCAGTTTGTAGGAGTTGAGACACATGTCACGCCCAACACACACAGATCAAATTTCATTCAATGTAAATACAACTAAACTAAAATGCAGATCATTTTACAAGACATACCCCAGAAGATATGCAGCAATAGATGTTTTTAAAAAACTGTCAGTTCCAGAGCACTCAACCAATCAGGAGAACTTGGAAGAGGGATTAGTGTTGCATGCTTCTGTTTATGGGGTAGCAAATTTGCATGACAATGGCAACATGGGGGAACCACTCCTAAGAACTGTGTCTTCGTTTTTCATATGCAAAGACGTGTTCTTTGTGAATGGCTCCTCGGTTGTTGCACTGCTGTAGTCTTTTCTATCTTTTCTGTCCAGTGATTGGACATCTGGACTGACTGTATTCGTTGTGAGAGTGTGTGAATTGAACTGTGAGGCTCGTACCATGACGGTTTGGAACAAATACATGTGCCATTATATATTTGTTTGTTTCTTTACCTGAGCCTAATTACAACTGTTATTAACCTTTGAGGCTTGGAATAACTCTATCCCTATGTTACAGGGGACAGAAGTATTCAAAGGTAGTAGACCATTGTTATTTGCTGTAATTCCGCTCTAATCCCTCTTTTATCTTTGATTTGGCCTTCATGTAGACTCCTATGAACCAGGCTTCAACACGGTCTCATTGCATATTTACCATTCACCTGTGCAGCAAAGAGCTGGGCTCAGCCAGAGTACGATGCTCGAAGCTGCACCTAGTGGACCTTGCTGGGTCTGAAAGAGTGGGAAAGACAGGTGTGGGAGGTCAGATTCTAACAGAAGCAAAATATATCAACCTCTCACTTCATTACTTGGAGCAGGTCAGTGGATTTAATATTTTTTAACGAAGTGCACTATGAATATGTCTTTCTAATTTCATCTCTAGCTGTAACCTAGAATTAGAAATTGTTTGCAGAATTATTTTAGATTTATCTTTTGTAGTTTGTGATGGGGTATACCCATCGTTGTCATCGTAGCATGTTAGAGCAGATCTGCATGCAGTACTGTGCAAACGTTTTAGACCACCATATCTTTAATGATTGTACAACCTCAAATCAGAAAAAAGTTGGGACAGTATGGAAAACACAAATAAAATAATAGTGACTTCCAAATTTACTTTGGCTTATATTTCATGTTTTGTCTGGTCAACTTTCCTGCCATTCAGACCCGCAACACATTCCAAAAAAGTTGGAACAGGAGCAGTTTAAGGCTAGTAATCCGGTAAATTGGTTAAATAATGATGTTATTTGAAACAGGTGATGTCAACAGGTGATTGTAATTATGATTTGGTACTAAATCATTCACGAAAGGTCTAGTCCTTTAGGAGCAAAGATGGGCAGAGGATCACCAGTTTGCCAACAAATATGTGAGACAATTATTGAAATGTTTAAAAACAATTTTCCTCATTTGGATATTTCACCTTCAACAGTGTATAACATTATTAAAAGATTCATAGAATCTAGAGGACTTTTAGGGCCCTATCATACACCCGGCGCAGTGTGGCGCAAGGCGTGGCGCAGTAGTCTTTTGGTAGTTTCAGCTTGGCGCAAGAGTGGTTTTGAGGCGTTGCGCTACGCTGTTTAAATAGCAAATGCATTAGCGCTCATTTGTGCGCCCATAGGTGTTCTAGTCTAAAAAGGAAGGCGTTCTGAGGCGGACTGCTGGCGCGTTGCTATTTTGAGAAACTAAAATAGATTTTTCATTAGACCAAAACTAACCCGGTCTAAACTCCAGCGCAGAGTTGCGCCTCGCTTATACACTGCTTAATACGCACAAGAGAGCAATAGGCAAATATCTTTACATATGAAAAAATGTAAATATTAAGGATATATATATAGGATATAATAAGAATAGATATAGGATATAAATTTAAAAGTTTAAAATATTACAAAACATTATTTTCTAGCCTACATAAATATGAAAAATCACTGCTTTTATGTCTTCTTCATCTCGGGAGGCTTTTTCAGTTCATTCATAACAATTTGCTTTTGTATAATGTTATTATTATTAGCGGTATTATTTATTATATCCATATTTATATTTGTTTTATTAAAAACAAGCTTAGATTTGCCCACCTGTCAGGTTTTAGACCATATGGGGCAGAGCATGTGTTTTAATATATAACTCAGGTTTTTGAGCACATTTTGCTATTATTATTCATTTATTCATTTGCTGGAAATTAGAACTGAATTTAGAAATAGTTTTGAAACGAATATTTGCGCTTAACAAACAAAAGTATTTATTTATAGACTAATTGATGTCTGTGCGTAAAGCTTTCCCTATCCAAGAGCGAAAGTGATCCATTATCTCTCATTCTCATGCAGTAGATGCTCTGTTTAACAGTTTTCTGTTAAAAAAACTGTTAACTGTTTGCTTGTGAAATGCTCATTTTTTCCACTTAGACTTACTTTGCGTCCTGTAAATAGCGAATGCGCTCTTGGCGCGACACAGCTGACTCTTAAAGGGAATGGGAGATGAGACTCTAATTGGTTCATTCTTAAAACACACCTATAACTCATTAAGAAAATAAACTCAACCCTTTTAGACCATGCGCCGCGACGCAAGGCAGATTTCCCGTCCTTAAATTAGCAAAAACGCGTCCTGACACGCCCTGAAAGCATTTGCGCCCTGAGTTTTGCGCTTTGCGCATGGACAGTCAAAATACAGCCCTTAATGTGTAAAGGGATAAGGCACAAGCTTAGGCTGAACAACTGTGATCTTCAATCTCTCAGGCAGCAATGCATATGGTTTTACATAGTTACATCCAGAAATGCCAGTTAAAACTGTACTGTGCCAAATGGAAGCCTTATGTTAACATTGTCCTGAAGCACAGTCGACTTCTCTAGAGTCAGAGGCATCTCGGATTGACCATAACGTAGTGGAAATGTGTAGCGTGGTCAGATGAAGCAGTATTTTTTGGGGAGAAATGGACGCAGTGGGCTCTGGACCAAAGAAGAAAAGAATCATCCAGACTGTTTTCAGCAGAAGTCCAAAAGCCAGTGTCTGTCATGGTATGGGGTTGTGTCAGTGCCCTTGCCCGTTAATGCTAAAAAGAACAGAGATTTTGAAGCACAATATGCTGCTGCCTTTTCCAGAGCACCCATGCATATTCTAACAAAACAATGCAAAACACATTCTGCACACATTAATTTCTGGCTGCAGAGGAAGAGGATACAGATTGACTGGCCTATCTGCAGTCCTGACCTGTCTTCAATAGAGAATTTGTGGCGAAGAACCTTTACTGTTACTCACCTTAAGACTTGTTTGCAGAAGGAATGGGACGAAACACTTCATCACTTGGTGCTTTCAGTCTCTAAACGTCTTTTAAGTGTTGTGAAAAGGAATGGCATCATTACAAATGCTTTACTGTTTATTTTTTTTTAAATGTGTTGCAAGAACCCAAATTGGAATACGTGTTTATTTTGAAAAAACAATAATCATGAGAAACACATTAAATAATGTTTGTTGTATAGTCTGCAATAACATACAAGTCAAAGTCAATTTAGAATTCATTAACTTCATTGTGTTGTTCCTTCTAGAGAGCACCTCATTGGAAATTATTTTATTTTTCACCAAGAATCAGGTGCTTGGTGCGACGAGAGCTCATAATAAACAGACGTTTGCTTGAAAAATTGTTTTGTTCAATTGTTTTTATTTTTTTTCTGTTTTTGTTAAAAAAAAAAAAAAAATTTAAATAAATAAATAAATATATATATATATATATATATATATATATATATATATATATATATATATATATATATATATATATATATATATATATATATATATTTACACGCACACACACACTACAAAAGCCACCAAACATGATTTTAGATAGAACTATTTCTGAAAATTACTTGTTATGAGCAATTAGGGCAGCATATCTTCCACCGTAGTAGCCTTTTCTTTTTCTAACTTGTGTTTCTAAACACAAGGATAAACATTGTAAACATTACATTTCCTTTCAATCCGACCCAAGCCCTTAAAATATAAATCATGAGTCTAAGCTTGGCTTAACAGAGAGTTTCTCATGTCTGTAAACTCCTGGAGGTTCATAACCTGGGGATTCAAGAATTTATTGAAGCTAATTGTGGAATCAGTATATTAAAGGGCAATTGGCTGTATAAAATTAAAAAATTAAATTGAAATCACTGAATTTTAGAATGTTTAAATAAATAAATAAATAAATAAATAAATAAATAAATAAATAAATAAATAAAAAAATAAATACATTTGCAAAGGGCACAAATGATTGTTTAACTTTTGATAGCTTGATAAGGTAAGGTTATATGATTTAAATGTATTACAAATGCTTTTTGAATACTGCTGTTTAAAATGTAGTTCAAATGGCATCAAAAATGACAATAAATGATATGCATAATTATGAATGTGTGCTTGTTAAATATTCATCAGCACAAGTCAAACATTAAAAGAATTGAACATTCAATATGATGTTTGCAAGCAAGTTATTTCAAGTTATGTTTTAAAATTGACTGATGTTTTTAAAATAAGTTTCTGTAGTCTTAGGCCCAATCCCAATTCTATTTTTGTACCCTACCTCTTCCACTTCCCCATGGCCCTTGAAACAGAGTGTGATGGGGAAGGGTTTCAATATTTACCCCTAAGAAATGGGACAGCACTACAGCACCTGCACACATCACCATATGTCATCGCGATCTCTTTCTTCATATGAGATCGACAATCACTACTGCTGTAGTGATTCCAGTTGTGTTATTATGTGGTATTTATCTTCAGGAAATCACTGAAGGCATTGCTATCATGTTATGATGACGATATAATGTGGCAATAAGATCGTAACTGTACTGTGCATTTACACCATGGCCATATTCTTCAATGTAAACACACGAAAACAACATTAACATTATAGCAGACACTGTAAAAAGGTCTATCCCAGCCACTAGACTTTTCTGACAGGGTATTTAAGTGTCATCGAGTGACAGAATGCTGCGGGACTGCTGTACAAGAGTTATTATTATAGATTATAGATAGCAAAATTTTGCGGGTGTCAGGGTTTTTGGTTAATTTTTCATGTAATGTTTTTTAATCGCCACTAGATGCCATTTCAACTTTTATTTTTTTGGTTACCTGTAATCACAAAGATCAGTTTCTCATGTTCCTTGTTTAGTTGTTTGTATAAAAGTAACCCTTTTTTCCTCTGTTCTTTGCTCGGTTATTGTTGACCCATGCCTGTCACCTACAGTGAGTTTTTCCTTCTTGTTATTTAAGCTAGTCTCTTGTATCTAATATTCCTTGGAGCTTTTTTGGATTTTTTCTGTTCAGAAGTTTTTGCCTGTCTAAGTTGATGTACCTTTTGAAACCTGAAGTTCCTGTTTTTGTTTACTTGAATTTTTTGAAACCTGAAGTTTCCTGTTTTTGTTAACTGTTTTTCATCTTCCATTTTAAAGATTGTTTTTTATTGCTAATAAAACTCCTCACGGAATCTGATAGTGTCTCATTGCTGGGTTCTTCAACTACCAGTGGCTCAGTGGTAAGGAGTCCACACTTACATTCCAGGGACCCGGGTTCGATCCCCGAGCCTGACAGTGGGTTATAGCCTTTTTTTTAAGCATGACGGTAAAACATGAATACATTAAAACATGTGCTTGTTTATTGTAAAAATTCGTAATAATGACAAAAAATACAAATTTGTAGATCTCCTTACTTCCATTTGCAGCTATGCTGCCTTTGTGGCTGGTGTATTCTGGGAATCTTTTTTACCCCTTGGTTTCGAGTGTGGTGCTGAAAAATCTTTGTTTGAAGGGCTATCTAGCCCTTCCTCTTGGCCCTAAGACTTCAAGCTAAAGAGAATTAAGGCACCCTACCTCTTCGTGTGATCGCACAAAACGAGATGTAGGGGTAAGGGTAAGGGGTAGAATTGGGATGGGGCCTTATTCTCAGTATGATCACTGTTTTATTACTAGTAAGTGTAAAAATGACCTATACTGTTGTACAGATTGGAGGACTTTACTTTGACTGTGACTATAATTATATATATATATATATATATATATATATATATATATGTATATATATATATATATATATATATGTGGAAACGTAGCCCCGCGGACGTTTCTGTGGACCGCGATTTACGTCCCGGGAGGTACGTATTCGAGCGTTTTTTTGTTTTCCCGGATTCCGGGAGCGCGCGGCGTTTGCGCCTGCGCCGTTGTCGCGCGAAAAGCCCCCGGATCGGAAAAAAAAAAAAAAAGAAAAAGCCCTCGTCTTCAATTTCGACCGCGTTTTCGAATCCCGCCGCGTTCTCGCCCTCATTTTTCGGATTCCGTTTTTCGTCTTACCTGATTTCCGGAACCCGCTGTTCCCCGGACTCGATCGAGGTCGTCGTCCACCGCGGCCGGCTCCGGCTCCGCTGTGAGCTAAGCGGACAAACTGATCGGGTCATGAAAGCCCTCCACTCGGAGGCGAGCCGTCGGCCGGCGAGCGCGAAGAGGAGGGGCGAAGCGGCGACACACCGCCACGCAGCGTTCGCTAGAAAAAAAACAAACGCGGCCTTTACGTACCTCCGGCCACGTAAATCGCGGTCTCCAGAAACGTCCGCGGGGCTACATTTCCAGAATGAGCTTGGGTTGATAATTTGACATGAACTACTTTCAGCAGAACTGTGAAAACATCATTTTGTAAACTGTTTGTTTCCTGGTTTAGGTCATCATAGCCCTGTCAGAGAAGGATAGGTCTCACATCCCCTACCGCAATTCCATGATGACCTCTGTACTTCGAGACAGTTTGGGCGGTAACTGCATGACCACCATGATTGCTACTGTATCCGTGGAGAAGAAGAACATCGGTGTACATATCTTTGCATCAATTTTGACATCTTTTCTTTTATATGAAAAGCTACACATTTGTTTTGAATTCTCCCTATGACTCTTGCAAATAATTTCCTCCTGCTTTTTCTCTCTCTTTTTGTCTCACAGGAGTCTTTGTCCACATGTCGTTTTGCTCAGAGAGTGGCTTTGATTAAGAATGAAGCTTTACTCAATGAAGAACTTGATCCTGCTCTGGTGAGTCTGGTTAAATTATTTTTGTATTGTTAAGTATAACATATGGGCGACGCAGTGGCGCAGTGGGTAGCACGTTCGCCTCACAGCAAGAAGGTCGCTGGTTCGATCCTCGGCTCAGTTGGTGTTTCTGTGTGGAGTTTGCATGTTCTCCCTGTGTGGAGTTTTCTCCGGGTACTCCGGTTCCCCCACAGTCCAAAGACATGCGGTACAGGTGAATTTAGTTGGCTAAATTGTCCGTTGTGTGTGTGTGTGTGCGTGTGTGTGTGTGTGTGTGGATGTTTCCCAGAGATGGGTTGCGGCTGGAAGGGCATCCGCTGCATAAAAACTTGCTGGATAAGTTGGTGGTTCATTCTGCTGTGGCGACCCCGAATTAATAAAGGGACTAAGCCGACAAGAAAATGAATGAATGAATGAGTATAACATTAATTGGGTTACATGTGTAATGAGGGAGTGACAACAATTAATGAAATCTAAATAACAATGAAACTAAATTGAAAATAACTAATTTATTTTTACTTGGTATGTTTGTAGACCAATTTGAGGGATGTAAACAAAAACCAACGTATTTCCTGTTTTACATTTTTAATTTCTGTAGCTTCTGAGAATCCAAAAACTAAGCTTTAGAGGTACTGCAAAGAGGAATGGGCAAAAATTCCCAAAAAGAGGTGTGCCAAGCTTATGGCATCATATTCATAAAGACTTGAGACTGTATTTGCTGCCAAAGGTGCATCAACAAAGTATTGAGCAAAGGCTGTTAATACTGATGTACATCTGATTTTTCACATTGTCATTATGCAGTATTGTGTGTAGAATGTTGAGGAAATAAATGAATTTAATCTATTTTGGAATAAGGCTGTAACATAAGAAAATGTGGAAAAAGTGAAGCAATGAATACTTTCCAGATGCAATATATTTATATGTATGTATGCATATACTGTATGTATGTGTGAAACAGTGTCATATACGAGATGCAAAACCCGATAGCATCACCATGTGGCCAAATGCCACACATTTATTTTTTTTAACGTGACACATTTTGAACTCATGCTTATATATTCTGAGTTTGTAACGAAATGTTATTCTGTTCACAAACTATAGCCATTTTAGCAGAAGTTGCCCTCCCACTCCAGACATTTCGGAATGCAACTGACAATGGAACATAAACGCTTAATAAATTTTGCTATTTTAAACTCCTTATTCTATTGTATTTGAAATATTTCTATATTTGTTCAATTAAGTTTGTCCAAAACATTTAGGACTAGTTTGCAAATAGTTTTTGTGAAAAAAAAAACTACATTTTTTTTCTTGAATACTTGAACCCCTAAAATGGCGGCTGTTGATTTGAATGTCTCAGAAGATTTGAATATTTTTCTAGGAATAAGACATGTTATTTTCTTCTTTTAAACGAGGGAATACTTAATAGGTCTGTCATTATTTACTAACCGTAAAGTCATTCCAAACTTGTATGACATTCTTTCTTTTCCAAGGAAAAGCACACAGTGACCAAGGAACAAAATGAGCTTAAAACTGCCTTATTGGGGGACATGTTTGGAAATATACAATTAAAGTCAGAATTATTAGCCCCCCTTTGTTTTGTTTTTTTTCTCTTTTTTTAAATATTTCCCAAATGATGTTTAACAGAGCAAGAACATTTTCACAGCGTGTCTGATAATATTTTTTCTTCTAAAAAAAGTCTTATTTGTTTTATTTTGGCTAGAATAAAAGCAGTTTTACATTTTTTAAAAACAATTTTAAGGACAAAATTATTTATAATAAACCCATTTAGGCACATTTTTTGTTCGATAGTCTACAGAACAATCCATCGTTATACAATAACTTGCCTAATTACCCTAACCTGCCTAGTTAACCTAATTAACCTAGTTAAGCATTTAAATGTCGCTTTAAGCTGTATAGAAGTGTCTTGATATCTAAATAAATAGATAAATATCTATTTACTGTCATCATGGCAAAGATAAAATAAATCAGTTATTAGAGATGAGTTATTAAAACTATTATGTTTAGAAATGTGTTAAAAAAATCTTCCCTCTGTTAAACAGAAAACAGGGGAAAAATAAACAGGGGGCTAATAATTCAGGGGGGCTAATAGTTCTGACTTCAACTGTATATAGCCAACATTTATTCTACATTATTTTTTAAATAAATAAATCCTCTTGCCTGCTTATGATATCTTTGTTGTTTGTTTTTTTTTTCTGGCAGCTGATTGTCCATTTAAAAAAGGAGAATCAGTCTTTGAAGGAGCAGCTGGCTCTGATGACTGGAGAGCAAAGAAGTGACAAGTTAACCCAAGAAGAGATCCAGCAGTATGAACCTGTATTTCTTAACTTTGCCTGATTATTTTTTTGCTTATTTTGTTTTTACTTGGTGGCGGCATGGTGTGTCAGAGGTTATAACTGTTGCCTCACAGCAAGAAGGTTGCTAGTTCGAGTCCCGGCTGGGCCAGTTAGCATTTCTGTGTGTAGTTTGCATGTTCTCACCGTGTTTGCGTGAGTTTACCATACTCCCACATGTCAGTAATGGAACCTAAGCTGTCTAATTCTGCAGTTTATTTTGCTCTATGTGTTAATGTTTGTTTTGTAGAAGGACACATGAGTATTATTCCTGTTTTTTAGGTTGGAAGGATTGGTGAATGTATATTTGGAGGACCCTGACTGTGAAGTAACATTAGACCTGGGGCCTGATATGAGGAAAATCCAGTTTTGTTTCTCTTTGCTAAAGGTGAGTGAATTAATTCATCGATTTATTGATTCCATTCAATTCCATCGATCTTTATTTCTATAGCATGCTTTACATTGTGGATTGTGTCAAAGCAGCTTAACATAGAGGAAGTTCTAGTAAATTAAAACTGCGTCAGTTCTGTTATTGCAGTTTAGTGTAATGTAAGTGTCACTGTTAAATGCCAACTATTGAAGAGCAACTCCAACAATGCACAGCTCCACTAGTCCCAAACCATTGGGACATTGATAGGATCTGTTGCTGTCAAGATTAGGCTGTTTTCTTAATAATTTCTTTTAAAAATATTGAATATATTTATTCAAAACACTCACACATATTAGAGTGACATGGAGAAAATTATATATATAAATATGTCTTGAAAGATCATAACAATATCATAAACTTATTTTTACAATTTTAAACCATTAAAGTATGGCTTGTTTACACAAATATATATATATATATATATATATATATATATATATATATATATATATATATATATATATATATATATATATATATATATATATATATATATATAGCACATATAATACATAAAGCATCATAATGAGTTATATTAAAAATCTATTGTTTCATGTTCATTTTGGTAGCCTACATAAACACTTTTGAGCTTTCAGCAGGCATTTGGTGATATGGAAGCTCAGTCAAGTCAGCATGCTTAATCGTTGAACTTTAATTAAAAACAACGGTTTATGTGATGCAATATTTGTCATTAATACATTTGTTTTCTTAAAAATGTAGGTTTTCTACTGAAATATTTCACATAGACATTTGAAGATAACCTAATAAATGGGCCAGAGCTTACTATTACAAGAAATATTCAAGTGAATGTGCTGCTGTCAGTCAAGTGCACCAAATCTCTTTAGCCACGTCAGTATTTCACCCCAAATAAATAAACAATTATTTTGTAAATCTGTTTGATTTTATTATTTTTGTTTATTGTTTGGTTGATTTTATTTTGAACTTTTGGTCTGAACTTTTTTTTTTTTTGGTTAAAAGGTATTTTATGTTTATTTATTTCTTTATTTATTCTTTATTTCTTTATTTATTTCTTTATTTATTTATTTCTTTATTTCTTTATTTCTTTATTTATTTATTTATTTATTTATTTATTTATTTATTTATTTATTTATTTTAAAATAATCAAATGTTTATAATGCATGTGTCCAATTCTTGGACACACGGTATCCAGGGTAATGTGAA